>NW_015162532.1:273063-295248 GCF_001447785.1 Gekko japonicus | reverse complement strand
CAACCGGCAACAGATTAAACAACCCTTGTTTAAATTAGGGTTCCTATTCCCCCAGTTGTACGTGCGGGGGGATTTCCTGCCCCTGCTTCTACCATCATGGCGGTGGGAGAAAACTATTTTAAAACCCTTCACCGTCACATGTGGTGCAACATCTCTTCCTTTTTAAAAATCAGAAATAACATAGGGTAGCTCTAGGAATCTCCAGATACTATGATTTTACCGTAGAGTTTCTACTGGTTCCTAGAGCTACCTATGTTACTTCCTGTTTTTTAACGGAAGTGACATGGCACTGCAGCTGGTGCCATTCCCCCCACCATATTGCTGTCCACAGCCCTCTTGCACTGCTTGACAACCCGGGTTTGAATCCATCGAGCCAGTGGCCGTCACCACATCTCATGACAGTGAGTTCTACAGGTCAAGTACCTGTAGTGTGAAACAGTGCTTTCTTCTGTCTGTCCTTTCCTGCTGCCGCATTGCTTCCGGGACCCTCAGACCTCCTCGACTCACCTGCCGTCCTCCGGTGCACCTACCCCTATCTGCCCTACGGTTATTCTGAAGGGAAAGAAACAACAAGAAAACAAAAGCTACTCATTGGATTGGTTTGAGGGAGGGGCTGCGTACAATTCCTGCCATATCCCAGATTCACTGCTGTTGAAAATGAAAATGGAATGTTGGGCTTAAATCATTTTTATTAACAACGAACACTGGAAGATTCCCTTGTTTAATGTTTATGAGTCATTTTTAAGGAACTGCTCCTCACTTCGACGACAAATCATAATTTCCCTGACGAATGTGTCAGCTTCGTCATCTTTCCAGGTTGACAGGAGGAAGGGCTCAGCCACGGAGGAGGCTATTAAAGAGCAATCTGTTCGAGGGGTGTTATTTTACTCCAAGCCTCTCGTCACCATCCGCACCAAGGTGCCTTAAGACTTGCTGTCTGTTTAGTGATAATGTTCTAACGGCAGACATTTTGTACTGTGTGTGAAACCCGTTTGAGCTCAAAAGCCAGCCCTGCTTATCTTTCCTGTCTTCTCTTTTTATATTTAATCTAAACTGGAATGCTTCACAGACCCATACATTTATAAGTGTCTTTTTTAAAAAATGAAAGACCAGTCGTTTCGATTTTTAAATGCTTCTGGTCCTTATGAAGGCAATACAGACTGAGCTCAGTTAGTGCCAATCATGTCACATTGATATGTAAAGCACAGTTTTGCTCTCCAGTCGCCCTCTCCTTTCTGTGCTTGTCTCCGCATTTCCTTCTCTGAGGGCTCTTTTTGTAGCAGGAACTTCTTTGCATATTAGGTGACATACCCCCTAATGTAGCCAATCCTCCAAGAGCTTACAGAGCTCTTCTTACAGGGGCTACTGTAAGCTCTTGGAGGATTGGCTACATTAGGGATGTGTGGCCTAATATGCAAAGGAGTTCCTGCTATAAAAAGAGCCCTCTCACAGATGCCATTCTCTTTCCAAGCCTTCCATTCTTCGCCCCCCTCCTCTGTCTCCCAAGGAACCTTCTCTGAGCCTAAAATGTGGGGAGTGTGGGATATAAGCCCAATTTTTTTTAAAAAAAGATTAAAATAAAATGTGGGAAGAGGTCTGCAGTCTCAAGTGGTACCCGCAGAGTTGGACCACGTCATATTTTTGAATGGAGACATGGATACAGGAAACTGCCTTCTACTGAATCAGACCATTGGTCCAATCAGTATCATCTACTCAGACTTGCAGAAGGGTTTGATTCCCCACTCCTCCACTTGCACCTGGCTGGATGACCTTGGACAAGTCGTAGTTCTGATAAGAGCTGTCCTTGAAAAAGAGAAGTTTCTGTCAAGAGCTCTCTCAGCCCCACCTACCTCACAGGGTGGCTGTTGTGGGGAGGGGAAGGGAAAGGAGTTTGTAAGCCGCTCTGAGACACCTTTGGGTAGTGAAGGGTGGGGTATAAATCCAATATCTTCTTCTTCTTCTCTCTAGGGCAGGGGTGTCAAACATGCGGCCCGAGGGGCAGATCAGGCCCCCGGAAGGCTTGATTTGCGAGCCGCCCTGAGCCCGCTTGCAAGGAGGGCGGGCTAGAAATCTAATGATAAAATAAATAAAAAATAAAATAAAACATGTCGAGGTGATGCTCCAACATTTGCCTGAAACATTAGCATTTGCCCAAAAGTTTGGGGTGCATGCTAGAACATCAACCCCATGTATTGACATCACTTCAAGTTGTCACCGATCGGTCCCTGCCCCCAAAACTTCCTGCCAGTTGCGGGCAACCCTGCTCCCCCAACCTATATAAAGGTTTATTCTTTAACATTAATGTCGACGTCAAATATATTATTGTTTTATATGCAACCTAGACATTTCTCTAGGCTTAATAACCGAATAGTCAAGAATGATGGAGAATGGCCCTAAGTAATTTAACAATGGTGATCTCCGCTACCTGGCATTACATTTTACGACCCATCATGGCCCAGCCCAACAAGGTCTCATTTATGTCAGATCCGGCCCTCATAACAAATGAGTTCGACACCCCTGCTCTAGGATCTCTGGTAAAAGGTAAAGGTTCCCTTGCTCAAAAGCCAGTCAAATCCGACTCTAGGGTTGCGGTGCTCATCTCCATTTCAAAGCCGAAGAGCCAGCACTGTCCATAGATGTTTCCATGATCATGTGGCCGGCATGACTAAACACCAAGGCGCACAGAACGCTGTTACCTTCCCAATGAAGTGGTACCTATTTATCTACTTGCAATTTCTTGCTTTCGAACTGCTAGGTTGGCAGGAGCTGGAACCAGAGACGGGAGCTAACTCCGTCATGTGGCACTCAGGTCTCGAACTGCTGAACTACCGACCTTCCACAGCCTGCAGTTCAGCGTCTTAACCACTTGAGCCACCGCAGTCCTGGTAGAGACCTACTAATTCATCCTTTGAACTGGAGATGCCAGGGATTGAACCTGGGACCTTCTGCATGCCAAGCAGATGCTCTGACATTGAGCCATGGCCCTTCCTGATGAGTTTACATGAAGTCACAGTTATTGACAGGGACTGTAGACCAGAGGACAGAACTTGAAAAACCACAGTAGATACTTGTAGCCGACCATAAAATAAGATACACTTGAGCACTGGCTCTGTTGATAGGTTGTTTTGTTAAACTGGCCGTTATATCTCCCCAGGAGCCTCTCTTATTAAAATAGTCACCTCGGCTGTTGAGATGTATAAAGGAGAGATCTCACTTGAGAAGTTATTTTTTTCTCTCCAAATAGTTGCCAACACAACTTATAATGCTCATTGTGAAATATTTTGTCATCAATTCCCTGTCACCGCAATTTATGTGCGACAGCAGAACAAGCTCCTTGCGGAACAATAAAGAAAACCCCTCTGAGTTGACCCCTGATACAAAATTGTCACAGAAACGTCGGCAACTTTTACATTTGCAATATTTTTGCTCAACATGGGACTCAAGTTACAGGGTGCATGAATTATAAAACGTGATATAAAAAAATAAAATTCAACCGTTTTGAGCTGATACAGCAAAAGTCCCAAATGATTGACAAGACCAGAGATACGCAGGCTACTGTTACAGTTTGGGAGTGGTGTCTGGGAAAGGTAGTCATTATTTGTATCAAGTCGTTTATTTGTGTTTGTTGTGCAGTATTGCCTTGAGTAACCACGGACACCTGTTCTTTGAAGTTATTCAGCTGTTCCAGTAGAGGGCACATGTAATCAGCTACAGCCTTTGCTGCCTCACTGGTAACTTCTGGTTTTGGGCTCTCAAGATCTTTCGCTTTCAAAAGTCTTTCTTTGTCCTTCCTCCCCGCCATCTTTGTCATTTGTTTACTTTCACAAACTTTGTAAAAGTCTCTGAATGTGCGCTTGACCGCTTAGACTCACTTTGGTAAGTACTTCTAGGCAGTTTCCCTCGCGTTTTCTTCCACTCCCCCCCTCAATCGCTCAAAAGTTTGTGCGCATAGGAGGCGTCCCTCTCCCACTCGTTTTTTCTCCCGTTCAGTGGGGTGGGGAGCTATCTTTTTCTCTTTAAACTCTATGAAATTGACTCACGTTCATAATCGGTCATTCGACCTCACTTTCATTTAGTTTCTGCCACGTGATCTCCTGCGCTCGTCCCAGTCAGCGTCACTAAGTCCATACGGTCTCACAGCACGGAGAACCGTTGGAACGAAGAGGCGCCTCAATTCTCGGGCATTCCGCCCTCAAAGAGGCAATCTCTTATAAGTTCCATGGCCAGGGTCCCTTCGCTGGGCCCGAAGAGGGGGTTGAGAGCCTGCGCACCCCCTTCTTCGGCTGGAGCACAGCTTCACCCCCAGGAGGTCCGGGAGGTGAGTCTGCTAGCGCGCTGCCATGAACCGGAAGTCGGTGACAGTTATCTTGACATCCTCTCAGTATTCCAGATCTGCAGTGGACCCAGAGGGATGCTAGGCGGAATACCAGCCCTTGTACTGCCACTGAGCGATGTCAAAAAAGTGAGAACCACAGAGATATCGGCCAGGCCAACAAAGAGGTCCCTCAGCAGCACAAGGCCTGAAATGTTCACGCAGTGTTTCCCAATGTCTCCATTCTCTTCCAGGCTTCTGCATCCAACTAGAGAATCAAAGACTCTGCCGCTCTCTGCAATGGACCCTCTTCGTGCCTCCTTGCCGTAATCCCTGCCCACTTTTACAAGAACAGTGTCTGAGACTATCTCTGTGGTAGAGCCAATGACAGAGATGAAGGCGGAATCTTTGCTGAGCGATATGGATGTGGCCTACAGGTCATATTCAGGATATACAAAGAAAAACAATGTGCCTGGGGAAATAGTGATAAGATTCTCGAAGAGATGTTTGAGGGATGCAATCTTGAAAGCGGCATCTCCCTCCTCTGTGAAGGCCACAGTATGCCTTCACAGAGGAAGGAGAGCTTTTACCTAAATAAACCTTGGCCTTAAAGTTGCCACTGGACTGTTTTGATGGCTAGCTATGTGGGGGGGGGACACGCAGATCTGCCCTCACAGAGGAGGGAGAGCTTGTACCTGAAAGTGGGCTGGGGGGTGGGCTCTGCAACTTACCTGGCTGCTTCTTGCTCCTCGTGGCCCAACTGAGGACTGCTGGGAGCAGGGGGCGGGGCTTGTTGCATGTGCCCGCCCCCTGGGCTCTTTACTGCCGGAGCTCCACTCCTGTGCGCTCCCGCAGGAAATGACCCCTGGACTTAACTGCCAAGTTAAAAGGCAGCTTTAGGCTTCGTACTAACTTAAAATCGTAATAGAACTGTTTTTATTGAAATCCGTGTGCGACTGTCAGCAGTTTAAGCCCATTAGGGAGGTAGTATGTAGGGAATATTTGGGAATAAATTGGCAATTTTCTATCCTATCAGTAATTACCCAGTTACACTACTTTTTTCTCTGTTTTTGAATCTCCACCACTGTATAATTGGTCGAATTCGGCATATTAGTTACATAAATAAAATGGAAATGGATGCAATAAACCCTCGCATTGCCTCGGCAGATTCATGCTGGTTTTTTTGTGCCTTGGCTTAAACTTCGGCAATTAGCTCCAACGATGGAGTGATCACGGGAACGATTAAGAAATAGCAAGGCACTGGGACAGATTTACGAGGCAAGAAGATTGTACACTCTGCTAAGTGGACTCGCACCAAATTTTACCGTGAAGGCAGAAGGAAAACCAAACGAGAACTGCCATGCTGTTGATACAGGTCAGCGTTTAAGGAGGTCTGCAAAACATTTGCAGTCTAATTCTATTGCCTGCAAAAGATCCCACCCCACCCCCCCCGGGGTACCTCGAAACCTTTTAGTTCATAAAGATCAAGAGTGAAAATAATGGTAAGCTTGAGATGATGCTGAAAACGTTGACTGAAAAGAAGAAATGACAGCAGCTGAGCTGTGAAAGGATTGGAATTTATTTATTTATTTGTATTTATTTATTAAGATTTATACCCCGCCCTCCCCGCAGAGCGGGCTCAGGGCGGCTTACAAGGGGCAAAGCCCATATAAAACAGATAAAAGCAATAAAGTATTCATGACAGTTAATAAAATATAGGGTCAGATAGGGTCAATTGCGGGCTGATCCCTATGGTTTGATAATACAACATGAATGAACATCAGAAACGTTTAGGAGTTTAGAAATATCCATTTGGAAGGTCATGACCGTGTGAAGGCACGTCTTTATGAGGTCTGATGTGTGAAGAAGTCGTCACGAAACGGAACACCAACTCCGGGGAATTTCGCCCATCTATTCATCTGTAAAACATGATATTACTGTTAATGTGTGATTTGTGGTTTTGTACTTAATGAATGATTATTAAGTATTGATTGCATATTTGCAGTGGCATCTATTCTCATCATTCTATACTGCAACCCCCCCACTTGTTTGCTCTGGTTGGAATGGTAGCAGTGTTCCCTCTAAGCTGAGTTAGTGTGAGCTAGCTCACAGTTTTGTAGCCTCTGGCTCACACGTCTTTGTCTTAGCTCAGAAAAGATGGCTCAAGAGCAAACTAATTTATACGGTAGCCAAATGGCTCGCTCACAACTTTAATGCCAGTAGCTCACAAAGTAGAATTTTTGCTCACAAGACTCCACAGCTTAGAGGGAACATTGGTAGTGGGCAAGGGAAGCTGGGGATTGGTGATCTCCCCCCGCCCTGGGAATGAGAAGCCCAAATTCAGACTACTTTCCCTCTTATACAAAAGTCATTCTTCCTCTACGGCATCCAAACTTACTTCTTATCATCTCATCTCCCTGAAACTGTCTGCTGCTTTGGCTTCCTCCCCAGCCCATCCCGAAAATGCTGTCTCCCTACAGTGAGGGTTGAAAGTCCTCCTGCCAGCAACCCCCACTGCCGACCAGCTTTTCATCCTGCAGGAGAAAAATACATTTAAAACATTTCCATTGGTGTCGTCTTATGTCACTTCCTGGGAAAACCCGGAACTGATGTCATTTGCTCCCGGAATCGTCAGAAACTCTATTGTCTCCTGGATTTCTAGAGAGGAGTGATGTCACTTCCAGGTTTCCCCCCCAGAAGTGATGTAACACCATCATACTGAGGACATCCAACCCCATGTCCCCACCCACCCCCAGACTCCTGCTGCCTGGCAACCCTGCCCACAGCACAGTATGAAAGAAATCCAGTATTCAAGCTCAACGGGAAGGACAGCCCACCCAGTTTCTTAGTGGGGAATGCGTACAAGGGCCCAATCCGCATCCAGCATTCGCTCCGCTGTTTTACCAAACCCACGCCGGAACAGAGATTCCCCTCTGCATTGCATGCCACTTTCACTTTGTCAGATTTTATGGCAGTGTCCAGACTGCATGCCGATTTCACTTCGTTTGATCTCTTGGTTTTAAGGTAGCCGCCTGCATAGTTTTATGGCCGTTTTATGGCCATTCAGGGGTGACTCTGTAGTCAGTATGGCGTTGGCCCCGGGGTATCTGAATGTGGTTTTGAGCCGCGTCTTTTTCTGTTCCAGTGTGGGTTTGGTACAACAACGGAGCAAATACTAGATGCAGATTGGGTCAAGGTCTCCACACGACATTGAATGCATTTGTTGCTTTTCACCAGTCATACCATCTTTTTCTGGAATTTGTGACCTAGTCAGAATGTTTGAAATCTGCATGATCTCAAGAACAGCTAGATTTGAATCTAGTAGCGTCTTAGGCAAGATCGGGCATGTTCAGGGTGGTATGGCCATAGGCACACCTTCGAGACCAACAAGATTTTTTGGAGTTCAACCTTTCCACAGTCAAAGCTCCCTTCTTCAGATACCGGAAGCTCACACCTCCCAGAATCTTCTTGGGCTCTAAGGTGCTACCGTGCTCAAATCTAGCTGTTCTAATGCAGACCCTAGGTAAAGGTAACGGTTTCCCTTGCTCGAAAGCCAGTCGAATCCGACTCCAGGGTTGCGGTGCTCATCTCCGTTTCCAAGCCGAAGAGTCAGCGCTGTCCGAAGACGTTTCCGTGGTCATGTGGCCGACATGACTAAACACCGAGGCGCACAGAACGCTGTTACCTTCCCACCAAAGTGGGACCTATTGATCTACTTGCAATTTCTTGCTTTCGAACTGCTAGGTTGGCAGGAGCTGGGACCAGAGACGGAAGCTCACTCCGACACGCGGCACTAGGGTCTTGAACTGCTGAACTACTGACCTTCCAGTCTGCAGCTCAGCATCTTAACCTCTGAGCCACCTTGACCCGTTCTAATCCTAAAGGTAAAAGGTAAAGGTTTCCCTTGCTCGAAAGCCAGTCAAATCCGACTCCAGGGTTGCGGTGCTCATCTCCGTTTCCAAGCCGAAGAGCCAGTGCTGTCCGAAGACGTTTCCGTGGTCATGTGGCTGGCATGACTAAACCCCGAGGCGCACGGAACGCTGTTACCTTCCCACCTAAGCGGTACCTATTTATCTACTTGCACTTTCTTGCTTTCGAACTGCTAGGTTGGCAGGAGCTGGGACTAGAGATGGGAGCTCGTTCCGTCATGCGGCAACTCGGGTCTCGAACTACCGACCTTAACCACTGAGCCACCACAGCTCCTCCTGCAGACCCTAGATCATTGCAAAAGCTCTGCACATCTCCATTATCTAGAAACCAAGAGCCTTATTTTAACGTCTGACATTCTTCCCTTTGCACCAGGTCACTTCAGATTATAGAGGTGGTCGTTGAAGCACAGCAGGGGATAACTCTGAATACATAATGTTATTCAGATTGGGAAAAAATGGGCTTATTAGCTGGTCCAGTGTAGAGGGAAGTGTAATCAATTGCAGGCATCCTGGGGCTAGAGTCTACCTCGATAAACAGCCCCGAGCAAAGAATACAACAGAAATGGACCCTCAGCAGGGGGAAAAGAAACCTCCCCCCGAAATCATAGCGCTTAAAAAATGTTGGGCTTAAGGAATGCGTCAACTTCTTGGTAGATGCTACAGGGCAGAAGCAGACGAAGGCAGTTTCAGACCCAATACAAGAACTTGTGGGCACTCCATGAAATTGCTGAGCAGTCGGGTTAGAACAGAGAAAAGGACGTCCTTCTTCACCCAAAGCGTGATTAACACATGGAATTCACTGCCACAGGAGGTGGTGGCGGCTACAAGCATGGACGGCTTCAAGAAGGAATTGGATAAATATATGGAGAAGAGGTCCATCGGTGGCTATTAGCCACAAGGTATAGACAGGAACTCTCGGTCTGGGGCAATGCATGCTGTTGATTTTTGGTGCTGGGGGGGGGGGGACAGTGGGAGGACCTTTAGTGTCCTGGTCCCACTGGTAGACCTCCTGATGGCACCTGGTATTTTTGGCCACTGTGTGATACAGAGTGTTGGACTGGATGGGCCATTGGCCTGATCCAATACTGGCTTCTCTTTTGTTCTTTTGTTCGTATGTTCTTACTAGGAGGGAAGCCTGTTGTAGGGAGAAGACAACGGATGCTAGAAAGACAGGGGGCCTCCGTCCTGTGCTTTCCTCCCCCACCCCCCGCAGACCCCGGGGTCAGTGGGCGGCGACTGGCTTCCTGGGTGGTCGTGGCCAGGGGCCTCCAGGCCGCCTCGACGGCCGTGCGCCCCAGCAGTGTGCCAGCCCCCTTCCACATGCAGGCTGTCCACCGGCATGCCTCGGCTGGCTAGTACGGCCACAGTGGCAGCAGGCCCGGGCTTGTCCTGATGAACCCGCGGCTGGTGAAGGGGCCAGGTCACCCGTCACGTTGGATCGAATTGAGGCCCTTCCACCCACTTTCCCCCCTCCCCAGACCCCAGGGCTGTGCCGAATGCGGCGGCCTCTGGGCTGGCTTAACGGGTCTTCAGCCGGGCGGTGCACCAGCTCCTGCCCATTCACAGCCTGGTCACTGACGTGGCTCGGGCCTCAGTGGCTCACGATGGCTGTGCTGCCGCCAGCAGGAGCGGGCTTGGGCCAACGATCTCATGGGTGCTGAAGGGGCCGGGGCACCCATCGCATCAGAGGAAAGCGAGTCCCATCCCCCCTCTCTCCGCCCTCCCCATACCGCTGGCCTCTGCATCCAGCAGCCTCCGGGCCGGCTCAACAGCTCTTTGTCCCAGCGGTACGCCAACCCTCATCCGCTCACAGGCTGGCTGCCGAGTCAACCAGGGGTGACGATGACCGGCGCAGAGTGGGAGGAAGGGGCTCGGCCAAGTGTCCAGCTGCCGGACCGTGCATTCCATCTGGCGGCTCCGTGCATACTGAGGGCAAGCTAGTGGCTGGGGCTTGTGTGGCCGGGATCCCGCGACACAGCCAGCCAATGCAGGCAGTGCCTTTGGAATGGCAGTTCAGGCGGCCAACTGATTTTGGCGTGAATAGAACTTTGCCACCCCAAATCGCTTTTATTAATAAGGAGAGATGCTTCACACATGCATATTCTCCTCTCTTTTTAAAATGTGTGTGTGTGCGCGTATGCTTGCCTGGAAGTTGTGGTGACTTCTGGTGACCCCTACTGTGGCTTGGACATTTTCTTTCCAGAGAGGTGGCTTGGGTAGCCTGGTTCTGTGTCCGGCCTCTGATATTCCTTCGAGGTCTCCCTTCAAAGTACTTGCCAGAGTTGGCCCTGCTTAGTTTCCGAGATCTGATGAGATTGGGCTTGCTTGGGCTATCCAAGTCACGGTGCATATTTGTCTCCTGATGGAGAGTATTCAGTGGAGACTTGTTAGGTGTGACAGAGTCTCATAGAATAAGCACTAAAATAAGCCTTTCAAAGCACCCTGTCTCAGAAATATAATGCTTTTTCAATGGAGTCGGATCTGGTGTAGTGGTTTGGTGTAGTGATTAAGTGTGCGGACTCTACTATGGGAGAACCGGGTCTGATTCCCCACTCCTCCACTTGCACCTGCTGGATGACCTTGGGTCAGTCACAAGCTCTGGCACAGCTGTCCTTGAAAGGGCAGTTCTTGAAAGAGCTCTCTCAGCCCCACCTACCTCACAGGGTGTCTGTTGTGGGGAGGGGAAGGGATGGGAGGTTGTAAGCCGCTCTGAGACTCCGCGTGAAGGGCGGGGTATAAATCTAATCTCCTCCCCCTTATCTTCATCTTCTTCGATGTCTGTCAGCAAGCTGCCAAATTTCTTTCATTTGGTTTTCCCATGTATGCGCTTGAGTGCTTTCGTTTTCATACATAGACCTGTTGATGCGCTTAATTGCTTAGCTGCTGGAACGTGTATATCTCTCAAGGCCACAGGTGGTTGCTGCTGGATAGTTGCTTTGGTGATCTCATGGAGGGCCGTGGGAAGGAGATATGTTATGCCGCCTAGAAGCATTTGCTCCCAGGCCTGATGGCGCGCGGGAACTCCCGCAATTCGGCCTCAGCTGTTTGAATGTACTATAACCTGCCATGCTCATTGCATTCCCCCCATTCCTAACAGTGATCCTGTATATGCATCTATAGCTTCAAATAAAGTAAAACCTTTCTACCAGAGTGTACTTCTTTGATGCTGTGGGAGCCTGACAACGTCTTCTTCATCATCTTCTTCTTCTTCTGGGAAATTGAGGATTTCAAGAGGATCCCCTACTTTTCATCCTAGCTGCACTCTAAAGTGATAGTTTGAGAAGGGCCTGCTGCATAAGAACATGAGAGTTGCCCTACTGGAGCAGACCAGTGGTCCATCTAGCCCGGCATCAAGTTACCCTCAAGGGCCAACAAATAAGGCATGGAGACTCAGATCTCCTCTTGGTATAGGCCTGCCTTTTACGCATCCCAGGTGGGGAATTACTGACCCCGAACACCAGGAATGAGGAATGGGGGGGAAATGCCCCCCACATAGCGACACTCTAGGAATTTCCCCTAGTCTCTGTGGTAAAGACCATAGAGACTAGAGGAAGTAGCCTAGAGTGTCACCCACAACTGATGTCACATCCTCCACAAATTCTGCCTTTCCCAGGCGTTGCCTCCAAAATCTCATGGTGTTTGTTGAGGCAGGTTGGGGGCCCTACCTTGGTGTCTGTCTACTGAGGCTGGTGTTCAGAGGTGGGCTGCCTCTGGACATGGGACGGGTGTGTCATTTGGTCCTGGCCCCTGACCTTGAGAGCCCAGGCTAGCTCGATCTCATTAGATCTCGGAAACTAAGCAAAGTTGGCTCTGGTTAGTACTTGGATGGGTGACCACCAAGGAAGTCAGGGGTTGCTGGGCAGAGGCAGGCAATGGCAATCCATATCTGTTTGTCTCCTGCCTTGAAGACCCAATGGGGTTGCCATAAGTCGGCTGCAGCTTGGCTGCACTGTCTGCCGCCAATTCGATCCTGAGACACCAGACATCTTCCCAGATGCGTGCGACATGTTAGCAACCGATACGATCTGAGCTTCTTTAGCAACAGGTGTAATTGTCCACCAAGGCACAGTACAATAGTACTACACTCTGTGGCAGGGATAGTAAAGGTAAAGGTTTCCCCTGCTCGAAAGCCAGTCGAATCCGACTCTAGGGTTGCGGTGCTCACCTCCATGTCAAAGCCGAAGAGCCGGCGCTGTCCAAAGACGTTTCCGTGATCATGTGGCCGTCATGACTAGATGCCGAGGTGCACGGAACGCTGTTACCTTCACACCGAAGTGGGAATTTCTTGCTTTCGAACTGCTAGGTTGGCAGGAGCTGGAACTAGAGATGGGAGCTCACTCCATCATGCGGCACACTCGGGTCTTGAACTGCTGAACTACTGACCTTCCACAGCCTGTAGTTCAGCGTCTTAACCACTTGAGTCACCGCAGCTCCAATCAAGAAATAACTAGTGGAAAAAGATAGCTAAAATCAGGGGTCATTTCGTAGAAAAAGAGCTAGGGGAACTCATTAGCATAACTCATTAGCATATGCCACACCCCCTGCCATCACCGGAAGTGTGTCATAAGACCACACCCACCACTCAGTTAGTCTTAGTCTTAAAGGTTAGTCTTAAAGGTGCTATTTGTTAGTCTTAAAGGTGCTATTTGAACTCTTGGACTATTTTGCAGCAACAGACTAACACAGCTACCTTGGGGAAGCTCCTGGATGGGGCTGGGAGTCCTTGCGGAGGCCACGTGGAGTGGCCTCGGCCAGGCAGAGGGGGAGGACGCCAACTTACCCTCCTGCTTCTTCCTCCTTCTGCAACAGAATGAGGCTGGAAGCAGGGGGCTGCCGGAAGAAGGGGGCGGGGCTTCGTTGTGTGCCCCGCCCCCCTGCACCTCACCCGGGGGAACTGTGTTCCTCCCCGAAATGACCTCTGGCTAAAATGTAGGGTAGAGGAGGTCACCAAGGGAATGTGGTATTCTGGGGGTGTACCCACAAAGAGAGGGGAAGAAAAACTAAACCAACCGAGATGGGAGCTCACTCCGTCATGCGGCACTCAGGTCTCGAACTGCCGAACGACAGACCTTCCAGTCTGCAGTTCAGCGTCTTAACCACTTGAGCCACCGCAGCCCCTGTGGCAGGGATAGGTGAACTTAAAAAGGATTACAGTGCCTCAGAACATGGGCAGAGTGCTTCTCTTCACTACCACACAAGAACCGCAGCCATCCCACACAAACCTGGAACAAGACTTCCGACCCCGGTGTGCCGCTGAGTCACACAGCTGCCTCTCTAGAAACGATCCACGTGTGCATCCCATCGCTTTGATTGGCATTTATCTGGCTTGCCTGAAATACTCCTGGGGAAATTCACTGTATTGCAAGAAGCAATAGGCCTCGTATTTTCCTGGGCTTTTGTTTAAAAGAATCCCTTCCAAATAGAGCAGCTTACAAGGGAGCTTTCCATTTTGAAAACCCTCAGCAGGGTCTCCTGTGTAAAATTAGAAGATAAAATATTCTGGGGGGGGGGGGCCCTTCCTGTTGCATTCCGGCACAGTCGTTTCCCTTTTTAAAGTCTCTTTTTAAACTTTCTTCTTTGTTTAAATTAAAATGTGATGGGGTTTTTTCCTCCTTTTGTATTGTTGTTATTGTTTTGGAAGTTGTTCCATTATGCAAATGGCCAGAATAAGGAAATGCAAACGCCACAGCCGCTAGGAATATAATCTGCCCCCTTGAGAAGTTTAAAAACTTGGCAATGAGAAAGAGCTGACTGAAAACCTGCTCCGAAACATTAGGGTGCAAATGAAAACAGTCAATGGGATTTCAAGAGAAGCCGCTTCCATATTTTTATATCTCATGCATGCAACCAGATTTGGTACCTGAAGGAGTTTATAATTCTAGACTATGCAAATAAAAGCACATAAATATATAATATTAACACGTAGGTGTAGTGGTTTGGTGTAGTGGTTAAGTGCGCGGACTCTAATCTGGGAGAACCAGGTTTTATTCCCCACTCCTCCACTTGCACCTGCTGGATGACCTTGGGCAAGCCATAGTTCTGAGAAGAGCTGTTCTTGAAAAAGAGCAGTTTCTGTCAAGAGCTCTCTCAGCCCCACCTCCCTCACAGGGTGTCTGTGGTGAGGAGGGGAAGGGAAAGGAGTTTATAAGCCGTTCTGAGACTCTGAGTGAAGGGTGGGGTATAAATCCAATCTCTCCTCCTCCTCCTCCTCCTCCTCCAGTTGATGGCTGGCAGGGATGAGGGTAGCTGGCCCACTAATCAATGGAGGGGGGCCCACAGGAGCAGATAACCTTTCTTGGTTCTCTTGCCCTAATTGCACCCTGGGAAAAGTAGTCCTCAGGATAAAGGTAAAGGTTCCCTTGCTCGAAAGCCAGTCGAATCCAACTCTAGGGTTGTGGTGCTCATCTCCGTTTCCAAACCGAAGAGCCAGCGCTGTCCGAAGACGTTTCCGTGGTTATGTGGCCGCCATGACTAAACACCAAGGTGCATGGAACGCTGTTCCCTTCTCACCGAAGCGGTACCTATTTATCTACTTGCAATTTCTTGCTTTCGAACTGCTAGTTTAGCAGGAGCTGGAACCAGAGACGGGAGCTCACTCCATCATGCGGCACCCAGGTCTCGAACTGCTGAACTACCGACCTTCCACAGCCTGCAGTTCAGCGTCTTAACCACTTGAGCCACCGCGGCTCCTAGTCCTCAGGAGACCGACGTCTTAATGTGAGGCAGCCTGGGAACTACATTTTCATTGCTACACTGAAGGCCTGAGGAAGGTGAGGACGCTGTAAGAGATTCTGTCCCTGCCCGTCCATCGTGGTTCCGGACGTGTTTACTGCTTTAACCCTCCTTTGACATGCCACCTGGAGTGCTTTTAAGTAGATGGGCATGTCCAAGTTTCCAGGTTCTTGAGAAAACAAGGATTTTTGGTTTTTCATAGTTCAATTGGAGCTTATTAGATGCAAAGTACTCAAGGCAGCGGTTTAAAAGACGCTTCGAACCCACTCACGAGCAAGACATTAATAGTGCATCATCTGAATAGAGTAATGGGGGTACATCTGCGGAACCAAATCTAGGGCTATGGCCATCAGCTCCAAACAGGGTCGGTGCAAGATCATTAAGGAAAAGGTTAAATAAAGAAGGAGCTAAAATGCAGCCCTGTTTAACTCCTTTATCAGTTGGAATTCTGGGAGTTAACTTTCCAGCTGGGGAGCGTTTAACCTGACAGGTTGTAGAAGTATGTACTTTTCTGATGAGCAAAAGCAATCTGTTATCAATATTCATTTTGGTGTAGTGGTTAGGAGTGTGGACTCTAATCTAAGCTGGGAGAATCATGTTTGATTCCCCACGCCTCCACATGCAGCTGCTGGTGTGACCTTGGGTCAGTTACAAGTTCTTTCAGAGCCGTTCTCTCACAAGCAGTTCTCAAGAGAGCGCTCTTGGGCCCATCTACCTCGCAGGGTGTCTGTTGTGGGGAGGGGAAGGGAAAGGAGATTGTAAGCTGCTCTGAGACTCCTTTGGGTAGTGAACGGGGGGGGGGATAAAAATCCAATCTTATCTTCTTATCCCAGAGTAAATCTCTATCTGTAGAGTCAAAAGCTCCTTTAAGGTCTAGGAAAGTGGTATATAACTTAAGATTTGCTTTCCTAGTGTATTTATTCACCAGATGGGATACGGTAGTACATAAGAACATAAGAGAAGCCAATGTT
This sequence comes from Gekko japonicus, assembly GCF_001447785.1. NCBI lineage: Eukaryota > Metazoa > Chordata > Lepidosauria > Squamata > Gekkonidae > Gekko > Gekko japonicus. The sequence goes on along the minus strand of NW_015162532.1, from coordinate 279,304 downwards.
GGATCAGGCCAATGGCCCATCCAGTCCAACAGTCTTGTGTCACACAGTGGCCAAAAATACCAGGTGCCATCAGGAGGTCCAGCAGTGGGGCCAGGACACTAGAAGCCCTCCCACTGTTGCCCCCTCCTCCCAAGCACCAAGAACACAGAGCATCACTTGCCCCAGACGGAGAGCTCCTATCTACAGTGATCCAACATGAGATGGACATATCCCTGGTGGGTTAAAAATAGATAAAACCAGGGGTCGTTTCATAGAAAAAGAGCTAGGGGAACTCATTAGCATAACTCATTAGCATATGCCACCCCCCCTGACATCACCGGAAGTGTGTCATACGGCCACACCCCCTGACATCACCGGAAGTGTGTCATAAGGCCACACACCCCGTCCCCAACGGTCCCGCCTGCCGCTGGCGGCCTTGCAGCTCCACTGCCGAGCCCCATGAGTGCCAGCGGGAGTGCAAGGAAGCCCCGCGAAGGCCCTCCCTGGCCCCAGGCAGGCAGGGGTGGGGAGAGGCAGGGAGGAAGCAACTTACCCTCCCTCTTCTCCTGCCTCCTCCTGGCTGAATGAGGGCCGGAAGCGGGGCGGCCGGAAGCGGGGGGCGGGGCTTCATCATGTGCCCCGCCCCCGCACCTCACCCGGGGGAACTGCGATCCCCCGCGATCCCCCCCGAAATGACCTCTGGATAAAACCCATGGTGAGTGGTTTAGGGTCTGCATAATGACAGGATTCACTACTGACCTAGGCTCATAACTTCGTGAGGGGCTTGGACTTCTTGGGTCAGAGAGCAATCATCATTCAATAGAGAATGCATTATTCAGAATCAGCTGTGGAAGAGTGTCTGTCATGTATCGCCTTTGGTAGGGGCCGAATGCAGAATCCTCTACAGGCAACGTACGTGCCGTACCACTAAGCCACACCCCTACAGTGCAGCCAAAGGTCTAATCTTACTTCTACTGCACTAAAGAACTGAAAAATCTTTACAAGGCGTTATCGCATGGACCCCTGCATAGTAGCCATTGGTATCACGAAAACCGCTCAGACATGACCTTCATTGTTTTGATTGAAAAAAAATGGTATTTAGATGAAACTGGGAAGATCTGATGTGGACAGGACACATTTTCTTCATTTGAAAATCATCAGTAATTACATGTAGACTAAAGTATGGAGGTCTTTCTTGTCAAATGCTGTTGGGATGACATTGTTACCCCCTGATGCCCTAGTATAAAAATATATTAAGACATTCTAATATAAATTATTTATTAAATATGAATTACGAAACACCATAGTGTGGGTGTGTTCAGAACTTTTTTTTGGTCATTTTAGGGTTCACCGTTATGCGCTTGCCATATGGCAGCACAAGTGGAAGATATAGACACAGCCTTGCTCTTAGGAAAATAATTTAATTGGTCTCCAGTGTGCAAGATCTTGTTTACTGAGTTTGCAAGCAATACACATCCCTCCTCCTACAAGCCGAAATATTTTCCCCTGAAAGCTTGTAAGTTAATTAGATCTGATATTTTGAAAAGAGCAGAAGCTGTGTCTTTTCTAAAGCAGAATGAATCTAAAAAAATAATAGTGAAATGTTTTTACATATAAGAATATCTCCCAAGTAGCCGACAGATAGCAAGTTTTCATGGGAGTTAGATCTTTTTGTTGTTGTTGTTGTTCCTCTTTTTAAAAAAACTGTAAAAACGGTGACTCTGCAAATTAGACGAGAGCTGTAGTGAATATTCGTTAATATGCATCTCACCAAACGCTTGTGTTACTTTGCTACCGCTCAGTGCCTTTTTGTTCCCCTGGCAGCTGCTGTTGTTTCTTGGCAACATCGTTCTTCTCTGTCCACATTTCCCTCACCTCAGTTGCCCCGGTTGCTGTTTAATCTGATTGGCTGCATCGACTGGCGCCATTTGGTCCACTGGCATCCATGATATCATTTCGGAGATGGCATTTTGATTGCATCGGCAAAACTACATAGATTCACAGAGCCAAGAGTACTCAAGCTAAGAGCTTGGGGGTACTCCTGGACCTGGCTTTGTGGGTGTATCAGCAAGTTGGTGCCATTGCTTAGAATGACTTTGGTGTAGTGGTTAGGAGTGTGGACCAGATTTGATTCCCCACTCCTTCACATGTAGCTGCTGGTGTGACCTTGGGTCAGTGACATGTTCTTTCAGAGCTGTTCTCTCATGAGCGGTTCTCAAAAGAGCTCTCTCAGCCCCACCTACCTCACAGGGTGTCTGTCGTGGGGAGGGGAAGGGAAAGGAGTTTGTAAGCCGCTCTGAGACTCCTTTGGGTAGTGAAGGGCGGGGTATAAATCCAACCTCCTCCTCCTCTTCTTCTTCCTCTTTTGAGAGGACACAAACACAAAGGGTTTTTAAAAAACTTAAAATAAAAACATGCTTAAAACATTAGCACTCTTGCAATATTTTGTTTATCTAACAGTGTCTGATAACTGACACCTCTTGCTCTGAATGTCTGTGCTGTTGCAATCTTGAGGATGCTGTTCAGGTGTGTATCTGTAAGCTGCAAACCTACGATGACGCAGCAGCAGCAGAACTGGAAGAAGAAGCAGAAGACAGCCAGTTCCACTGCGGGCCTGAGAGAAGCCCTCTGGGTGCCTGATCCGGCCCCCGGACTGCATGTTTGACACCCCTGCTTTAAATGGATAGAGGTCGATCCCTGTGGGGGTCAAGAAGGAGAATGAACTGGCCCTCAGAACAGCAGTCCTTAGAAAATGTGGATGTGTCCGGAACTAGTGTGGGAAACCAAGGGCACTTTCTGATATGAAAAAGAACACAAAATGTGGTGAATGGGCTGTGCTCAGCCCCAGTTAAAACAATATCACAAGATATTACTTTATTTGCTATCATTCATAACTGGACTGTCTTGTCCATGCTAGGAAAATCCCCCCATGGATTACTGCTATTGCACAAAATTGCACCCTATCCAAAGAAACCCCTGTTTTAAAAGAAGGAAGAGAAAATAAGAGAAATCAATGTCTGTGACGACCCCTTAACTGGGGAGGTCTGGTTTTACTTTAAAATTGTTCTTTATGTTTTGTTCAACTGGGTATACGGCTGCCACCAGGAAATGTAAGGCTTTCCAAACCTTTTACTATAATATTTCTTTCTCTGGGTAGATAGGTCGGGTCTTTAGGCTTTCAAGGGACTATGTGTTCCTCAGGATGTATTTATTTCAGAGCTGGTATACTTGAATGAAATAGGATTTATTTAAATAAAGCATAAATACGAGGGTAGAACCATGTAACTAGTAAAGTAGGTATAACACACAGTTTGCTCCCTACTGACAGGGATTTTTCATAGGTAACTTTGAAACACTTTCCCTTCAAGTCCATATAATCTTTACTGTTTCCTAGACTCTCAGCTTTCAATTGTAACTCCTATAACACAGAACTGAATCTCTCTCCTTTCACACACAAATATTTAACTCAGAACTCTTATATCATACAAGACTGCTTCACTCTTTTCATACACAGGACCAACTTATCCCACACAGGGATGTGTCTCCTTCTCTCATACCCAGAACTTAACTCCCTCCCTAACTGTCTTTATCAACTGTCTAAACTGTAACTCTTGACTGACACACACTTTCTAAAACCCCTCCCCCTTTCTGCCAATCACCAATCACACCAATTGCCTGTTTCAACCACCCTAGACTATCTCTCACCGCCATGCAACCAAACTTTTAAAGACACACACACACAGTTAAACATGAAATCATTACAATGTCTATATCTAAAGTAGTGAATTTCGGGAAAAGAAATTCCCCTCAAGAACAGCCCTGTCTTGGTTTCATATCTTGCCATTTAACCAAAGGCCAACAAAGTAAGCCCATAAACTTACTTTCCACTTTGAGAGTCCCTGACAGAATGATCGCTCAAGGTCAGCTCTCCATAGTAGGCCTCGCTGATTATGTCCTGATCTTTACTAGTGAGTAACAAATGGCTAAAGATAGCAAAAACAGCTGTGGATCTAAACTGAACATGGATCCAAAATAGAAAAAAGAATGGCAGGCTTATCAGCCAAGTAATTATGAAGCAAAATATAATTTTCATTTCTCCTCATTGACCCTTAGTTTGAATCGGAAGGGTTTTGCCTTGGCTTGTCAAGTCTTGGTACACTTACCGCAGAGAGTGGCATTTCCCAGTCAACACCAGCCGTATAGTTTAGTACAGCTTATAATGTGAATAGCAGCATGAATAACCCAGTTTAACCTGGGGTTGTGAGAGCTTGGAAACTAAGCAGGGTCGGCTGTGATCAGTACTTGGGTGGGAGATCGGGTTGCCAAGTGCCTACTGACTGCTGGCAGGGGGCTCCAGGCTGCTGCTTCTGGTCACCAGAGTTTTTAGCTGAATGCTAGTGTCCCCTGCACAATGTGCCTGGCACAGTGGAGGTCTTCGGGAGCAGGGCTCCCCCTGCTGGCCATCTGGCCAGCAGTGAATTGGAGGAGCTGGAATTGGGGTAACCCCCACCCTCGTTGGGGGGATGGTGACGCTAGTGAGAGACCACCAAAGAATGGGGTTGCTATGCAGAGGAAGGCGATGGCAACCCATCTCCACTCACCTCTTGAGCTGAACTCCCCGTGCATGGGGTTGCCATGAGTTGGTTGCACGTTATCAAGTGAATCCCAGCCGTCCCGTAGTGGATTTCCTTCTCTCTTGCCCCATTACCGATGTCTTCAAACAGAGGTAAAGAAACTAGACAGGATTCATGAAACTGGCTAAGGGAACTCTGCCATGAAGATGCTAGTCCATGTGTTGTGTGTAAAACGGAGCTAAGCATAAATTGAGACCTTTGGGTAAATCAGTTGACCAGGAAAGGGAAGGGAAGGGAAGGAAAGGAACCCATTTGGTGCAGCCCTAGAGAAAATTCTACTCGTTATGCAAATACCCCTAGCTCTTATCCATGCTTTTGTCCTCTTTGCTACCCTTTATCAACTGGAGGGAAATGATCCTGGGAAAAGACCATGCTTATGTTTTTTTCCCCCCCATAATGCAAGGCAATACCCAGACTGGCTTCCAGCACTGTGGCCTGAAAGATCTCCCCTCCCCCATTTATTTTTAGCATCCAATGTAATAAACGGTTCTGGAGGACTCCAAGGCTTGCGCACCTGGGTTAAAGAAAGGTAAAGGTTCCCTTGCTCGAAAGCCAGTCGAATCCGACTCTAGGGTTGCAGTGCTCATCTCCGTTTCCAAGCCGAAGAGTCAGCACTGTCCGAAGACATTTCCGTGGTCATGTGGCCAGCATGACTAAACACCAAGGCGCACGGAACGCTGTTACCTTCCCACCGAAGCGGTCCCTATTTATCTACTTGGAATTTCTTGCTTTCGAACTGCTAGGTTGGCAGGAGCTGGAACTAGAGACGGGAGCTCACTCTGTCATGTGGCAACTCGGGTCTCGAACTGCTGGACTACCGACCTTCCACAGCCTGCAGTTCAGCGTCTTAACCACTTGAGCCACCGCAGCTCCGTCACCTGGGTTAGTCTTAATTAAATGTATTGTATGGCTTTTGGTTTTTGACTTTTGCTTAGGGCCAATTGGGTTGCCTGAAATTGTTTGCTGGGATCATCTCTGTGTAGGATCACAGCCTAAGAAAGAAGCTGATCCACCCTCACGCTAGTTACAACCATCCGTTAGCCCCATCTTAAAATACTATGGCTGCAGATATTTTAATGTGCACTTGATATTACCAACGGGCCAGTGTAGTGCGTATCATTATGATGAAGTATCCCTGAACCACTGCGGAAAAGATGAGCTACTGTTATTACGGGTAATTTCCCTCAAAGGAAATGATTGCAACTCGTATTAACAAGATAGTTCTTCCCAGGGACTTAAAAGAAAAAAAAGTAGTTAGAAAAGAGAACAAAGTGATCCCCAGTCAAATAACTAAATTCCTGAGGGAAATCTTGGTCACTGTATTGTCAGCTTGTAGCAAACCCCTGCTCCCTGCTTTCACCTCTGATAACTTTCTATCATTTCCGGCTATGGCAATAATTGGGCTCTTTTTGTAGCAGGAACTCCCTTGCGTATTAGGCGACACACCCCTAATGTAGCCAATCCTCCAAGAGCTTTACAGTAGCCCCTGCAAGAAGAGCTCCGTAAGCTCTTGGAGGACTGGCTACATTAGGGGTGTGTCGCCTAATATGCAAAGGAGTTCCTGCTACAAAAAGAGCCCTGGAATGGACAACTCATTTGACCTAAAATCTCAAATCATGCCACACTAT
>NW_015162532.1:266855-272541 GCF_001447785.1 Gekko japonicus | reverse complement strand
GTTATTGTTATTGTCATTGTCGTTACTATTATTATTACTATTATTATTATTATTATTATTATTATTATTATTCACAATCAGATATTTGACTGGTAGATGGTGTTCTGCAATTCAAGATCTAGTCAAGTTCTTGGGAATTTCAGATGTATCTTTGCGGGATTCCTGGTGTTCCAAGCCACACTGTCTTCTCGAGCACCGCTGGTGTTATTTGTCCAGTGCCCAGAATTTCCAAATGTTTTGTGAGACTTCAAGGCGCTGCTCCAAGAGCTCCAATGACAACTGGCTCAATGGTAACCTTCTTCACCAAGAGGCCCTCTGACTCTATTTGTAGGTCTCAGTATTTTGTGATCTTCTTTTCTGCGGTGGCACAAGTGGTTACGATGCTGAACTGCAGGCTGTGGAAGGTCAGTAGTTCAGCAGTTCGAGACGCGAGTTGCCGCATGACGGAGTGAGCTCCCATCTCTAGTTCCAGCTCCTGCCAACCTAGCCGTTCGAAAGCAAGAAATTGCAAGTAGATAAATAGGTACCACTTTGGTGGGAAGGGAACAGCGTTCCGTGCGCCTTGGTACCTTTTCTTTATTCTGCTGTCTCCTGGGATTGCAATGTCAACAATCCAAACGCTAGTTCTCATTTTCCCCCACAGTTGTGGTATCAGGGGTGTTATACTCCAGGTGTTTACATGTTTGCAATTGGAAGTCCCAAAGAATCTTTGTTTCATCATTCTCCATGATCTTGTCTGGTTTGTGCTCCCATGGATTTCTGGCTGATGGTAAGTCATACTTCTTGCAAAGATTCCAGTGCAACATAGCTGCGATTCTATTGTGACATTCTTTATAGTCAGCTTGAGCAAATGTACTGCAGACACTGTGGTCGACTGTTTCATCCTTTGTCTTGCAAAATCTTGTGCAGCTAGAGCGAGTACTTCTTCCATTTCTTTCTTCAAGTGCTCATTTTGGAGTGACTTGCGGGTGTTTTTGTTTTGTTCTCTGTGTCTTTCAAATATTTCCCATGCAAGTGCTTTTCCTTCCAGTTGTCCACGTGAGTTTTGGTTGCGATCTTTTCGTATACTTCTTTGGTTTCTGTAACCTTAAATAAGTCTGCCTTGTACACTTCAACTAGAAGCTTCTCTTTGCTTTTGGTGTAGTCATTCAGTGCTCGTTTTTCTTCTTCAACTGCTTGCTTAACTTTCAGGAGACTTCCTCCACCTAATTTTCTTGGTTAAGTAAAGATGATCAACTCCACCTTCTAGGGTGTAGTGAGTGGCGCATCACCATTATCTTGCAAGTTTTGTGCTTCTAATTCTGCTTGTTTCCGATTGACAATGCCAACTTTTAATATTATTATTTCTTTATTATTATTATTTACTATATATGTCTATATATTTTATATTTTACTGTATTTCTTAACCCCGTCATTTTAAAAAATCATTTTATTTTCCCATGTAATCACCACCAAGAAGAAAAGCTCACTCCCCACAAGTCACCAGAGATTTTAAAACAGATTGCATTCTTGAGTTAGTAGTAATGCAGTCCCTGAGCAGGACCAGTTTGGTGTAGTGGTTAAGTGCACAGACTCTAATCTGGGAGAACCAGGTTTGAATCCCCACTCCTCCACTCACAGCTGCTGGATGACCTTGGGCAAGCTGTAGTTCTGTCAGAGGTGTTCTTGAAAAAAGAGCAGTTCTCTCAGGGCTCTCTCGGCCCTACCTACCTCACAGGGTGTCTGTTGTGGGGAGGGGAAGGGAAAGGAGTTTGTAACCTGCTCTGAGACTCCGAGTGAAGGGTGGGGTATAAATCCAATCTCTTCTTCTTTTCTTCTTCCTGGGGCGTTTCCATGTGCAAAGATACTTCTATGCAGCAGCAGCAGAAGAAGACGAAGAAGAAAATGAAGAAGACAAAGAGGAGGAGGAGGAGGAGATTGGATTTATACCTTGCCCTTCACTTGGAGTCTCAGAGCAGCTTACAAACTCCTTTCCCTTCCCCTCCCCAGAACAGACACCCTGTGAGGTAGGCGGGGCTGGGAGAGCTCTTTCGAGGACTGCTCCAGAGAGAACAGCTCTGACAGGACTATGGCTTGCTGTCAGCAAGCTGCCATAGAGTGGTGTGTTCTTTTCTACATATTACATTGTGCTCTGTCCATCCCCCCCTGTATCATCCTGTGTAGGTGTTTACTGTCTTTTGCTTGCTACATCTGCGGAACTGCTCAAGGTCAACCAGCTGGACGTGGGATGGAGTTATGGCGTTGCTTTGCTTATTATGTATCTCATGCCTGAGAACTGAACACGTGTTTATGTTGTAGAACCATTGTGTTCCCAAGGAATTGGGCGCTAGTTTTATCTGCATTCCCGCCAGCGGGAATTGGACTCATTGGTCCTAACCTGGTTCAAGTTCCTTTATTATGTTTCCCTATGAGATCTGTAGTCATTCCTAACAATTCCTGTGTTCCTGATCTAACCATCGCTTTATAATAAATTTAACTTTGTTCTTCAAACGTGGATTTATTTCAAATGCATGGGGAATCGGACACTTGCCTAAGGTCATCCAGCAGCAGCAAGTGGAGGAGTTGGGAATCAACCCCAGTTCTCCCAGATTAGAGTCTGTGCACTTAATCACTACACCAAACTGGGTCTCTTTTGCTGTTGCTATGAATGTATGTTCTTTCACATTACCAATGGAACTTCCACACATGGAGGATAATTTGTACTTTCCATATTTCTTTTGCATGTGGTGACTTGCTGCCCATTTTTAATTGCTTTTCTGGTTCAGACAATAAGGACATTGAGCTTCTATTGTTTCAAGGAAACTGTCTGGCCAGATGGAGTAAGGTCTGCTCAAAATCTAGGCTAAATTCTGGGCATTCAAAACGGGGAAGCACACCACGACTGAACGATGTGTACATGGCTGGGGGGAGGGGGGAGCGGCTTTACCATGTTGCCAAGATGATGGTGTCATGATATTCTATGAGCTTCTAAGTATGTGCGACTGACAACATATATCAAGGTGGTGGGATGTCATCAACTTGATGACAAGCTTGCAGGCCTCTGGACACATACACCAAGGCTCAGTGATGACAGGAATTACTTGTCATGACTTCTTTAAGCAACAGGCGTAAGAAAAAGGGGGCTAAGCTCTCCTAGCCAAGTGGTGAGCTGCACACAGCCAATTTGGTGTAGTGGTTAAGTGCGCCTGACTCTAATCTGGGAGAACTGGGTTTGATTCCCCACTCCTCCACTTGCAGCTGCTGGATGACCTTGGGCAAGCCATAGTTCTGAAGAGCTGTCCTTGAAAGGGTAGTTCTGGAAAGAGCTCTCTCAGCCCCACCTACCTCACAGGGTGTCTGTTGTGGGGAGGGGGAGGGAAAGGAGTTTGTAAGCCGCTTTGAGACTCCGAGTGAAGGGGGGGGTATAAATTCAATCTCCTCCTCCTCCTCCTCTTCTTCTTCCTCTTCATCTTCATCATGGTGCTGTGGATCCATGAAAAGCCCCCCGCCCCCGGAGAGGGGAGAGTCTAATGTGTCCACATTAAAAAAAAATCCATTAATATTAACTGCCAAATTGCATTACAAAACTACGCATCACCTAATCACATCTATAAGTCATTTGGGATCTGACAGATCCGACTTCAGATTCCCTTCTGCCATGGGAACTTGCTGGGTGGCCTTGGGCCAGTCACACACTCTCAGCCTAACCTACCTCACAGGGTCGATGTAATAAAATGGAGGAGAGGAGAATGATTATAGCCGCTTTGGATCCCCACTGGGGAGAAAGATGGGGTATAAATGAAGCAAAACAAAATAAATTCTATGGCCATTAACCTCATTGGAAGAGTCCTCTTACCAATTAACCAGGTCAGTTTTCTGCATGTATAATAGGACAGGTATAAGCAGGATGTGTGGACTAGGCCATGAACATTTGAAAGGGTGCTGGGCTTGAAGGAACGAGGCCAGGAATGAGGCCACTGCATCTAACTTGACAACACACTTCCATGCATCAAGTGCCTTCCGTATCTTCACTTTGCAAAGGAACCTCTGGCAAATGCTTCAAAATGGCTGCGTGCTGCCTTGGCTTCCGCACAAAGCGGAAGGTATGACCTCCTTTTTTTGAAGCCATTCAGAAGAGCCATAGTTAGAACTCGCAGATTTTTGAGATGCAAAGTCGGATTCCCTTTCCTCTTTCTACAAGAAAAGACATTTAGGACTCATCAGCCACGGGCGATGCAGAGCGATGCTTCTTGAAGACGCCAAGAGCCAGCCAAAGAAAGAACATTGTGCCTCTTCAAGGGGCTTTTCAGAAGTCAGGCGAGGCAGAGATCACAGCCATCCCGAACACATTCCGGTGGCAGCTGACGCTCTGCAAAAGCCTTCGCTGCAGTTAATCTGTTGGACTTTGCCTGTCACCCGTTTCCCTTCACAAGCTCTTCTTAATTGGGCTGCCTGAAAGTTCATCTCTTTCTTTTTGCCTACAGAGAGAATCTGCAGCGTTCCCATCAAATCAGCAGATTTTTTCCCCCCCTCTGCCGGTGTGATCTCAATCAAAGCGTGTCGAGATTTCTCTTCCTTCCTTCCCAAAGCTTTCTCTTGGTACTTTGCAGCATGTGTTTAATTTAAAAGGGGGGAAATGCATAGAATATCAGAATTGACCAGTTGGGGCTTTCAAAAATTCCCTTGTCTGCAGCTCCCCCACCCCCCCGAGACGGTCTCCCTGCCAATCCACCAGCCCACCTCCAAAGAGGGCAATTGGCCCACCAGCCACAGAATTGGGAAGGAGGGGGGTCCTTTCTGCATTTTCCTGCCATCTCTGGTTTTCTCAGTGTTCGACTCAAGGCAATTTAAGGGCGATTAGGCATCTAGCATTCACTCCACATTTTCTCAACTGGGAGGAAAAAGTGCAGCTCAAAACCACATCCAAATACCTTGGGGCAACGTCATACTGTGGTCCTTTCTGCACTTGGATCTCATCCCTGGTTTTCTCAGAGCTCAACTCGCAATACAATACCTTGCATTTATCCCTGTTTATAACAGCATCTGTTTATCCCGGGACAAGTGTGGGGCAAAACCGGGGTGACCTCAATGTAATGTGGAAACAAAAGAATACCCTGAGATAATTACAGGGGCGAACTTGAGTGTAGTGTAGAATGTAAAAATACCCCGAGATAATTACAGGTGTGAGCTCGAGTGTAGTGTAGAATGTAAAAATACCCTGAGATAATTACAGGTGTGAGCTCGAGTGTAGTGTAGAATGCAAAAATACCCCGAGATAATTACAGGCGTGAGCTCGAGTGTAGTGTAGAAGGTAAAAATACCCCGAGATAATTACAGGGGTGAGCTCACGTGTAGAGTAGAATGTAAATTCAGGGACAGGGTTGAACCCGGATTTAAGGTCTAGTGTGGAAAGGGCCAGACTTGACTGCAAAGTCACCCCTGAATGGCCATAAAATGGCCATAAATCTATGCAGAAGGTACCATAAAATTTGACGATCAAAGAATTCAAAAGTGGCATGGATTGTGGAAGCTATCATAAAGCCCGATAATCAAAGGAAGTGAAAGCAGCATGCAATGCAGAGGGGAATTTCTGTCCCAGGGTGCGTTTTGTAAAACAACAGAGGGAAAAGCCAATGCAGAATCAGCCTAAGTCCACAGCAAAACAGCATCCAAATAACCCGGGGCAACAGCAGGCTGAAACCGGGCT
>NW_015162532.1:216929-266798 GCF_001447785.1 Gekko japonicus | reverse complement strand
GTAATGCAGAATGGGGGGGGGACGCGGAATAAAAAGAAGGTTGAACTCAATTTTAGTGCAGAAGGGGGGGGGAACCTGGATTAAAAAGAGCATTAAATTCAATTTTAGTGCAGAATTGCTTGAAGGACACAGCGGTAAACGTGGATTACAAGGAGAGTGGAGAAAGGGCCAGGCGGGGTTCCAGCACCCCGGTCCTCTTCCTTCCACAGCCTGGCTCTCCATGCTCATCGGAGCACCACCTATTGCTTCCTCCCCAGTCAGCTGTGGGGCCTTCCCTTTTACAGGATTCCCTGGCCCCCACCTCCCCCTGGTCCGTCTCTAATATCCTACCACCTGCTCCACCTGGGAGACTCTAAAAGGGTAAGGAAGCCCTCCCTGCCTCTTCCCTCTGCTGCTCCTTTCCCTTGCTGCCTCAGGACTGCCTCTTTGCCACTCCCATCCTGGCCTTCCCCCAAGTCTGAGCTCTGCCTTGCCTTCTGACCACGCCCTTCCCCACCGCTGCCGGGTGCCTTGCCGTCTTCTCAGCTGAGCTAGACTTATCTGCCTGAGTCCCAGCCTCTCCCTGTCCCGGCCTCCCTCACAGTCTGGGTCATGGCTGGGTTATGGATTTGGGGTCGTGGCTGTCTTCCGTTCTGGCAGCCGTGGCAGGGTCGAGTCACATGCAGCTGCTGGTGTGACCTTGGGTCAGTTGGGTCAGAGCTGTTCTCTCAAGAGCAGTCCTTGAAAGAGCTCTCTCAGCCCCACCGACCTCACAAGGTGTCTGTTGTGGGGAGAGGAAGGGGAAGGAGATGGTAAGCCGCTCTGAGACTCCTTCAGGTAAGGAAGGGCGGGGTATAAATGCAATATCTTCTTCTTCTTCAGTTACAAGTCCTTTCAGAGCTGTGAGCAGTGAAGGGCAGGATATAAATCCAATCTCCTCCTCTCCTCCTCCTCCTCCTCCTCCTCCTCCTCACCATCCTCCTCCTCCTTCTCCTTCTGCTCCTCTTCTTCTTCTCCTCCTCCTCCTTCTACATTCGCTCTCCACAGCCAGAGCAAATCAAGTACCTGATCGTTTCCTGGGGTTTTTTTTCCTTCCAAGAAGAAAACTGATATTTTAAACATCTGTTCACCATTCTGAACTGATGCAAGATGCATGCGTTTTGTACTAAGCGTATCCATGCCCAAGAGCAAAATGTGGAGAGAGAAAACAGCCCCAGGCAAAGATAGAAAAACAAGGATGTGTAGTCGTCATTTTCCCCCAGGCTGCTCTGATGCTGGATAACTTGCACATTACTCTAGTCCAATGTTCCCTCTAAGCTGTGGAGTCTTGTGAGCAAAAATTCTACTTTGTGAGCTACTGGCATTAAAGTTGTGAGCAAGTGATTTGGCTACTGCATAAATGAGTTGGCTCTGGAGCCCTCCTTCCTGAGCTAAGACAAAAATGTGTGAGCCAGAGGCTTAAAAACTGTGAGCTAGCTCACACTAACTCAGCTTAGAGGGAACAGCTAGTCCTTCGACCCCCAGTTTGTAGAGCTGCCATGCGCTGAGTCACTGCTGGTAGGGATGCCACAGATTTCATGCTGAGTGTGTTCAGCAGTCGAACTTAGCAGGCTCAAATGAGGCGACTGGATGTGAGCCGTCCATCCAGTCTGCCCAGTTGGCTCCAAAGACTTGAACAGCTGCCGAACAGAGAAACGTTTGAGTCCCGGGGCACCACCAACAAAATTTAATTCTGGGTATAAACTTTCATGTGCATGCACACTTCTTCAGATGCCCGAGTGCATGCACATGCACACAGAAGCATATGCCCAGAATTAAACTTTGTTGGTCTTAAAGGTGCCCTGGGACTCAAACGTGGTTCTATTGCTTCAGCCCAGCATGGCTACCCACCTGACTCTACCTGCTGAATAGGTTTGCATTGTCGGTTTGTTTTCCAAAACTGCTCACCTGAACCAACCAGACTGGCAGCCATTAATGAAGGACTACTGACCCTGTATTCCCAGTAGTCATGTATGGCTGCAAGAGTTGGACTATAAGGAAGGCCGAGCGCCGAAGAATAGATTCTTTTGAACTATGGTGCTGGAGAAGACTCTTGAGAGTCCCTTGGACTGCAAGAAGAACAAATCAGTCAATCCTAAAAGAAATCAACCCTGACTGTTCCCTGGAAAGCCAGATAATGAAACTGAAGCTCAAATACTTTGGCCACCCAATGAGAAGGGAGCACTCACTGGAGAAGAAGACCCTGATGCTGGGAAAGATTGAAGGTCAAAGAAGATGGGGACGGCAAAGGATGAGATGGTTAGACAGTGTCATCGATGCAACGAACATGAAATTGAGCCAACTTCAGAGGACGGCGGAAGACAGGAGGGCCTGGCAAGATCTTGTCCATGGGGTTGTGAAGAGTCAGACTTGACTGTGCTACTGAACAACAACAACAACAACTGACCCTGAACTGTTCCTTCTCAATGTGTGGGATCATTACAATGTTCCCAAGGTAAAACAAGAACTTATTATGTTAATGTTAATTGCTGTTATATGTGTTATTGCTTCACACTGGAAATCTATATCAATTCCATCGGTGCAAGAATGGTTGATAAAATGGTGGGGCCTATTTATTCTGGACAATATTACAAATAATTTAGATAAGTCTAGATGGTTCCTCAAATCAGCCCGGTCTTCTAGAGAAATGGTACCCCTTGTTACACAAACGTTGGTCGGGACAAGAATCAAATCTCTCTCCTCTGCTCACATTGAATGAATTGTGATTGTCCCCTTTCATGCAATATTGAAGGTTCTAATGCTAATTTATATCTGTTAAGATAAGCATGATATTGGTATTTATCTTTCGCTCTACTTCATTGATCGCACTCCGTTCTAGTGTCAGTTTGTAATATTGCTATACTGTTCAATAAAACAATAAAGTTTTTTTAAAAAATGAAGGGCTATTGAGGTGAGCATTGTCAGGGTAGGTTTTTTTTTTAATTGTAGCATTTATTTGTAGGATTTTGGACTGAATAAACTATCTGTGGCTGCATCCACACAGAGAGCTACCATTTCTTCTGCACTTTTGGCCTGCTGTGCTAAAGGTAAAGGTAAAGGTTCCCTTGCTTGAAAGCCAGTCGAATCCGACTCTAGGGTTGCGGTGCTCATCTCCGTTTCAAAGCCAAAGAGCCAGCGCTGTCCGAAGACGTTTCAGACTTATTTATTTATTATATTTATATCCCACCCTCAAGCCATGGCCGGCTCAAGGTGGCTTACAACAGCATAAAACCAACAATAAATAAAATAACAGTCCTAAAACCAAAACAATCACAATATTAAAAGGCGCTAACAATAACGATCCAGTTTCCAATAACAGATATCAATTAACATTACATCTGAGATGGCGCTCAAACTTCCATGCCATCCTAAGGGTCGATCCTGATCTAATACCGTACGGGTGGCTCAGGCTGCTTTAAGACTTTCAAGGGGCAGGGCATTCTCCCTCTGGGCGGCTCCTAATTGAACGGCTGGTGGAACAGCTTTGGGAAGCCTCCCGCTCCCGCGGCCCTGCGTGCATCCTGTAGCTTCAGCAAGCGGGCTGTCCCAGCAGGCCCTGGGGAAACAGGCAGCCCCCTCCCCGCACCAAGCGGGGAGGAGAATGCCAGGTTCTGTGCAGGAGGCAGGTGCCTGCCTGTAACCCGGCCAGCCAAGCCCCACATGTGAAGAGGGGCCCCCGACCCACAGTCCCAGCGGATCTCGATGACTCCTGCCCAGCCCCAACCGAGCCTTGTGCAGCCCTGGAAGGCGGGTGCCTGACCATGCCTTGGATAGGGAAGCAGGCACCAACTCCAGCCAAGTGTCATGTGGAGAGGTGGGCGCCCAGCAAACCATTGTCAGGGAGGGCAGGCACCTGACCAAGATTTGTACAGCACTGGGAAACAGGGGCAGGTCTGGCTAAGCCGCATGTGACTGGTGGTGGTGGGCAAGGCTGGCCGGCCTTTTTCTCCACCCCCCTTCCCTCCTTGGGGTGGAGATCGCCCAACAGACCACTCTACCATGTTGTCTGAGATTGGGGGGGCAAGCAATTAGATTAGGATAGGAAAGTCTCAGGTGGTGGTGGGGTGCACAGCCCTACAGCCCGGACTCCAGAGGCTCTGGAGTCACAGCAGGCTTCGGGGGAAATCATCGGGGGGGGGGGAAGTCCACCCCCAGTGATTCTGAAGGCCCATCTTCTAGTTTTGACCGAGGTCCCACAATAGCTGAGACCACCCTTAAGAACATAAAAACATAAGAGACGCCAATGTTGGATCAGGCCAATGGCCCATCCAGTCCAACACTCTGTATCACACAGTGGTCAGAAATACCAGGTGCCATCAGGAGGTCCACCAGTGGGGCCAGGACATTAGAAGCCCTCCCACTGTTGGCCCCCCCCAAGCACCAAGAAGACAGAGCATCACTTGCCCCAGAGCCCCTATCTATACCTTGTGGCTAATAGCCACTGATGGACCTCTGCTCCATATGCCTATCTAATTGTTGAGAACTACGGGCAACATGCATTAATAACAAAGATAATCTCAACATAAAGGACGATCCTTTCAGTTACTTGTGTCCCTTAACACCTCTGTTCGTCTCTTGCCTTGAAAACCCTTTGGGGTCACTGTAAGTTAGCTTTCCACCACCATTACTCTGTGAAGTTCCAGGTGCCATGAATATGCTCCATGTAATCATAAGAGAAGGGGGAAAAAACACCACATATCAGTTGCATATGCAATTAACTGAGAGGTTGTACATGATAATCAGCTGGAGACAATAACAGTGGCCCAATGTAGTGTGAAAACCAAACAGGCACATATTCAGCCAAAGTTAAACATGACCCAGTCCCATTGATTTCAATGGGAGGAAAGTGAGGGCGTGACCAACTTTCCAGTTAAAGTCAATGGGAGGGTGGTGTAGCGGTTTAGAGTATCAGACTAGTATCTGGGAGTAAAGGTAAAGGTTTCCCTTGCTCGAAAGCTAGTCAAATCTGACTCTAGGGGGCGGTGCTCATCTCCGTTTCCAAGCCGAAGAGCCAGCGATGTCCAAAGATGTTTCCGTGGTCATGTGGCTGGCATGACTAGACGCCAAGGTGCATGGAACACTGTCACCTTCCCACCAAAGCGGTACCTATTTATCTACTTGCAATTTCTTGTTTTTGAACTGCGAGGTTGGCGGGAGCTGGGGCCAGAGATGGGAGCTCACTCCATCATGCGGGTCTCGAACTGCTAAGCTACAGACCTTCCAGTCTGCAGCTCAGGATTTTAACCTCTGAGCCACTGTGGCCCCAAGTATCTCGCAGACCCAGGTTCAAATCCTCACTCATGCCGAGGAAGCTCGCCGGGTGATCTTGGGCCAGTCACACTCTCTCAGGCTAACCTACCTCACAGGACTGTGGAGAAAATAAACTGGAGGAGAGGAGAATGATGTAAGTCACTTTGGGTCCCCTTTGGGGAGAAAGGTGGAAGATACATGAATTAAATCAGTAATAATAAATAAGATAGCGAGACAACTGAAGTGCTGTGAATGGAGCTTCCCCATGATTATTTAGTAGTAGTAGCAGCAGCAGCAGCAGCAGTAGTAGTATTTTATTAGACTTGTTGATTGCCCTATCCCAACTCATGCCGGGCTCTGGGTGATTTAAAAGGTAAAGGTAAAGGTTCCCTTGCTCGAAAGCCAGTCGAGTCCGACTCTAGGGTTGCGGTGCTCATCTCCGTTTCAAAGCCGAAGAGCCAGCGCTGTCCGAAGACGTTTCTGTGGTCATGTGGCCGGCATGACTAAACACCAAGGCGCACGGAACGCTGTTACCTTCCCACCGAAGTGGTCCCTATTTATCTACTTGCAATTTCTTGCTTTCGAACTGCTAGGTTGGCAGGAGCGGGGGCCAGAGACGGGAGCTCACTCCATCATGCGGCACCCGGGTCTCGAACTGCTGAACTATCGACCTTCCACAGCCTGCAGTTCAGCGTCTTAACCACTTGAGCCACCACAGCTCCTTATGGTGAGAGGAATTTCTTTTATATATATCCCAGAATGTAAGCCCTTATTGGGTGCGAGGGACAGTTAGCTATGGCTGGAAGACTATTCTGAAAACCTATAAATTTGAAAAACTATTAACCGATCTGATCTGAAGCGTCTTGTTTGAAGATGCTCCATCCCTGGACCCTGCTTACTTTTGGGAGGAAATAATTAATAGGCTCAAGCTCAAGTAATTGCTCTCCCTTTCTTTGTTAATGTTAAAGTGTAAATAATTACATTTTAATTACAGGGTAAAATGGCGGCGAAATTCTCCAGTCATATTTCTACTTGCGTACGATACCCCAAACAAACCAAAAACATTGTTGAGGTGTACCTCTGGCCATTTGGTATAGGAAAGCTAACTGTAGGGCTCCCTAGGCTCACAGCTATATCTGATTCAGGTGAGTAGCCGTGTTGGCCTGAAACAAGAAAACAAAGTTTGGATCCAGTGGCACCTTTAAGACCAACAAAGTTGAATTCTGGGCACAAGCTTTCATGTGCACGCATACTTCTTTAGATATGTATCTGATATGTATTCTTCAGATGTGCGTGCACACGAAAGCTAGTACTTCGGACATCAGGAGCTGCGGTGGCTCGAGTGGTTAAGACGCTGAACGGCAGGCTGTGGAAGGTTGGTAGTTCAGCAGTTCGAGACCCGAGTGTGCCGCAAGACGGAGTGAGCTCCCATCTCTAGTTCCAGCTCCTGCCAACCTAGCAGTTCGAAAGCAAGAAATTGCAAGTAGATAAATAGGTACAACTTCGGTGGGAAGGTAGCAGCGTTCCGTGCGCCTTGGTGCTTAGTCATGCCGGCCACATGACCACGGAAACGTCTTCGGACAGCGCTGGCTCTTCGGCTTTGAAACGGAGATGAGCACCGTAACCCTAGAGTCGGATTCGACTGGCTTTCGAGCAAGGGAACCTTTACCTTTTTTACCTTTTCTTTATTCTGCTGTCTCCTGGGATTGCAATGTCAACAATCCAAATGCTAGTTCTCATTTCCCCCCACAATTGTGGTATCAGGGGGAGACCTTTACCTTTTACCTTTCCTCCCAATGGGGAGCCAAAAGTGGCTCACATCATTCTCCTCTCCTTCATTTTTCCTCACAACAACCCTCTGAGGTAGGTTAGGCAGAGAGAGTGAGATTGACCCAAGGTCACCCAGTCAGCTTCCATGGCACAAGTGGGGACTTGAACCTGGGTTTCTTGGATCCTAGTCCAGCACACGAACCACTATGCCACTCTAAAATGTGCCCTATAGGCCAAATGCAGTGGTTGAAACAGAATTGTGCTGTTCTTTGATATCATACGTGTCTGTGGATGTGCTCAAGCCACCCCCACCCACCCCGTCACGCAGCAAAAGGAGATCCGGGCCCTGCAGGATCTTACGCAGTTCCTCAGGGCCTGCAAGATGGAGCTCTTCCGCCAGGCTTTCGAGTAGGAGCCGCTGCCACTACTGTTCCACCAATGTACCGCCGCCGAAAATTGGCGGAGATACCATCAGGGTGCAAGCTGGCCCTGGGAAGGAGACTGGTTATCTCCCATTTTGGAACTTACGTCATTGGTTCGGATCCACCCTACCAGAACCAATGTTCCCTCTAAGCTGTGGAGCCTTGTGAGCAAAAATTCTACTTGGTGAGCTACTGGCATTAAAGTTGTGAGTGAGCGATATGGCTATGGCATCAATTAGTGTGCTCTGGAGCCATCCCTCCCGAGTGAAGACAAAAATGTGTGAGCTGGAGGCTAAAAAACTGTGAGCTAGCTCACACTAACTCAGCTTAGGGGGAACACTGACCGGAACCCATCTTGGAACTGGGAACATCAGAGCACCAGCCCTTTGTTGTATTATTGTTATGTTTTTATTCTGTTTTCATTGTTTTAAATATGGCTTTTGCCCCAATTGTTAGCCGCCCTGAGCCTTAGGGGAGGGCGGGATATAAATCGAATTATAAATAAATAAATAAATAAATCCTTCTGTCTGTTTGCCTCAGATTTTCCCAAGAACACCCACTGACAATCCGTCCGTGAAACAAATCTCTTTAGTGGCTGGTGCGCCTTAGCATTGTAAGACCAAAAGCTTTCCTTTCAGGCAGAGTAAAGGAAGCTCTCCTAAAGGATGAGTGATGGCTCGCTCTAGTACCTGACTGTGCCAATGTGAATTGCTGAGTCCTCCATTCTGTCTCCTGGTATAATTCCTGGTCTCGTTCCGCACCTGTTCTGCTGCTCTCTCCCTTAGCGATTTGTCTTCAAAGCTGCCATCTAGGCGCCTACATCGAGGCGAAATGAGAGCAGATGTATTGTGAGTGCAAAATGTGTCTGAAACGGGCAGAGTAATGAAAAATCAGAGCTGAAGGGGGGGGGGAATAAATCCACCCCGGGATACAGATACTGGGGGGGCGCAGGCCTAAAATTAGCACCGGCTCGATAGAATGGAAAAGATAATCAGAAAAGAGCTCCTGGTTTATAATCTCAAATCTGCCTCTTTTGTGTCCTCGGAGCAGAGGATCAATTGGCCTTCGCTCTCAGCTCAGCTGAGCTCTCCAGGAAAATCTCTGCACAAGAAGCCAAGCATTCTATTTTTATTCACAAATCACAGTGACCTTTGATGGCGCTTTGGATAACTTGCTCTTCTCCGTTCGAGAAGAGCCAGGGAACTACCGGTATCCTTACCAATTATAGCGGCAGTGCTGTGCCTGCTCACTCAGCGCCAAGGGAACTTACTTCTGATCCAAAATGGTTAAGATTGAGCTACCTTTTAAATAAACAGGGACAAAATAGCTGTGTATAGTATACTTTTATCCATGGAGCATCACCCTCCCTCCCCCAATTTATCCTGGCCATAACCTTACAAAGGCTCCGGTCACACAGGCTGGAAAATGCGGGGAGAAAGCATGGCTGTTTGCCCCGGAGCAAAATAATGCGCGGCTGCGCAATCAGACGTCCGGTTGAGGTCCCGTTGAGGTCCCGTGGTTAGGGGGGAGGTGCCGATCACATCACAGGCAAAGAAGTGTGCGCATGCTCCATTGGGTGCTTGTGCGCATCCCGTGGAGACTTGGAAAAAAACCCCTTTTTGCGAGGGGACATGGGCAGGCACCAGATGCCACCGGAAATGCGATCAGACGCCCGCCCTTACCCCGCGGTTTCCAGAAACTAGTACCTCGGAGGTACTAGTTTTTTACCCCACATCTTCGGCGGGAAGCCTCGGGTTCGCCATGGGAGCTCTACGCTTCCCAGATGTGGCGGTGTGATCGTGCCCGGAAAATCCGCTTATCTTCCGTCTCTGTAGCGTGGCTAATGCTCCGTGTGACCGCAGCCAAAGTAGGTTAAGCTGAGACCATATGACTGGGTCGTCAGCCAGCAAAATTTGAGAAAGGGTGGGGATTTGAAATCGAGTCACCTACATTCTAGTTCGATGCTCTTAAACGGTGCGCCACACTGGCCCTTGAGATATTCGTAAAGCGGAACAGGCAGGTGTCACCAACAGCTCTTCTCCCCTTAAATGTTCAGGAGCCTATCCATCCCATTGTGAATTATCTTGTGAATGCCAAGCTCCACATCACTAGACCCCTCAGGCAGCAGTGTGGAAAAGCCCGGCGTGATGACACCACTGTTAGGAAAGGAGACATTGTTCTCTTAGAGTAGCACTCACACACAAATCTATGGAGATGGGCAATAAAACCCTACAGCAGGCATCCCCAACGTGGGGCCCATGGGCACCCATGGCACCCACCAACACCTTTCCTGGAGCCCATCTTTAGGAAGTGGGTGGGCCTAGGTGGGACTATTGCCCGGCAGGGATTGTGATTGGCTGTGCAGCTTAAAAGGCATCCTCTCAAACAACGCTTCTGTCTGAAATGTTGAAGAGATACTATTAGAGTTACGCATAACCTTGCTCCTTGACATTTTGCGGTTGGCTCCAGTTTGGTGTCATGGTTAGGAGTGCAGACTCTACTCTGGGAGAACTGGTTTTGATTTTCCCCACTCCTCTACATGCAGCTGCTGGTATGACCGTGGGTCAGTCACAAGTTCTCACACAGCTGTTCTCTCAAGAGCACTTCTCAGTCAGAGCTCTCTCATCCCCACTTACCTTACAGGGTGTCTGTTGTGGGGGGGGGGAGGAAGAAAGGAGATTGTAAGCCACTCTGAGACTCCAAGTGAAGGGCGGGGTATAAAAGCCAACTCTTCTTCTCCTCCTCCTCCTCCTGAGGCAGCCATTTTGTGATTGTGTCCACTGCCCTGTGTCAGAATTCCAAAGATGCCTGCAGGCTGGAAAAGATTGGGGACCCCGTCCTAGAGTTACATCCCAGAAAAGAGAGAGAGAGGTATATTGTGGTCAGTTCCTACAGTTTGGCCAAAGCTGTGAGAGGAATCAAGATGGATACGTTTCCATTTCCCTGCTTGGCACCAAAATCTCTATCATCCAGACTTTTGAAGAGACTGGTCCAAGAGCTGGCATGAATGGGAAACTTTTAAGTCTGCTCCCATAAATTCTGATTGGTTGGAAAGGAAACTCACTGAGATGCAGGCAAACCTCTATAACTGTTGGTCCAGCTTGGCGTTATGGGTCAAGACTCTGAGCTACTGGGCTTTGCCAGAATGCTCCATCCTGAAGCTATTCCCAGGAGTTGAATACACTGAGACTGTTGCTCAGTGAAATCCCTCAAGTTATGGGTTCCAACTTGATAAAGCCATATTGGTGAAATGTGGAGCATACTGAGGAAGCCGGCAATCTTGTAGTTCTTCTTTCGGAACCACGTGTTCCTCTTTTGGAACTGTTGGAAGACAGAGTTTCTGTAAGCTCGCTTTCCCCCTTTACACTATGAAGCATATTGAGAACAAGAAGGAGGAGGAGGAAGAGGAGGAGGAGATTGGATTTATACTCTGCCCTTCACTACCCACAGGAGTCTCAGAGCGTCTTACAAACTCCTTTCCCCTCCCCTCCCCACAACAGACACCCTGTGAGGTAGGTGGGGCTGAGAGAGCTCTGACAGAAACTGCTCTTTTTCAAGAACAGCTGTGCCAGAACTATGGTTTGCCCAAGGTCACCCAGCAGGTGCGAGTGGAGAAGGGGGGAATCAAACCCAGTTCTCCCAGATTAGAGGCCGCGCACTTAACCACTACACCAAACTGGGTCTAGGAGGAACTGAGCACTTCAAAGTGGTTTGGACATCGTGAGCCATATACAGGACTTCTGTTTAATCATTTATGCCCTGATTATGAATTGTTATTGTATGAATAATTTAGTTTAGGATTTAGAAATTGTATGAATGGTTTATTTATTTGTCAGTAAAGGGATTAATTGTTTATTATTGCTTATTATTCATTATTGATTTTTAAAATTGGTCTTGACACCACACACAGTTGATTTCTTTGTGTTTCACTATTATATTGGATTCCCAGGAAAGGGACATTGAGCCTTGGTCACTATAAAATTATCTAGCTAGAGCCCTTTTCGTTGTTGTTGTTGTTCAGTCGCACCGTCTTTGTGACCCCATGGACCGCATCACACCCTGCCTTCCTGTCCTCCACCGTCCTCCGAAGTTTGCTTAATTTCATGTTTGTTATAATTGTTTGTTACAATGTTTGTTATAATGTTCATTATAATTGGTTTTAATTTAATATTTATGATAGGGCTACAGAATAAAAGGAGGAGTAAGGGGGGAAATAGAAAAAAGAAGCAAAAACATCAGATTTTTAACACATAGTAAGTACTAAGGACTAATAGGAAAATATATAACATGACAAATCATAACAAATCATTATCAAATCATTATAACCACGTAAAAAGCCTATACTACTATTCCCATTGTAACATATTTTTCATTATTTCCTATCTATCAGGCTGTGATGAAAAACAGACAGGCGAGGAAAATACGAAATTCTCTTAACTGTATATAGATAGTAACAGTATTTACAGTTTATAATAATGAAGAGAGAACAGAAGATAATATTCCATATAATATTAATTCATATAACAACTAGTTAGATGTATAATGGAAAGGAGTTAATTACAATAACAGCAATAATTGCCATAGTCGGATACTTTTTCATATTTTCATTCTAGATCCTGCCTCATTGGCCTGTCTGCTGATTGCTCTTAACTGCCAGTGCTGTCTAAGACTTATGTTTTGTTATTAAATGTCCTCAAGATATTTCCGTGTGAGGGGTCAACTACACTTTACCTTTCTTCACTGGTTTAGACTCGTGGGGAACAACTTGTAAAAAAAGGAGAGCCCCCAGAACAACAGTTGTTTTTTTAATGTGAAAACGGTACTGGGGAGGAGTTGGTTTAGTAATTTTGCTACTGCACATGGAACAGATATTCCACAGGGAGCAGCAAAATTAGGAAAATAAGTCCCCCCCCCCCCCCTGCACAGCTTTTGTATTAAAAAACTGTTGGGAGGAGTCCCCCACATACAGTGCCATTCTGAGTCCATTTGGGGTCTCTCTCTCTTTTTTTAACAAGCGGTGCCCCACAATTGCTCTGAGGAGGAGGAGAAGGAGAAGGAGAAGGAGAAGGAGAAGGAGAAGGAGAAGGAGAAGGAGAAGAAGTTTTTATACCCAGCTTTTCTCACCTTTGTTTTCCTGTCCCCACAAAAGGACACTTTGCGAGGTAGGTGGGGCTGAGAGAGTTCTGAGAGAACCGTGACTGGCCCAAGGTCTCCCAGCAGGCATCATGCGAAGGAGCGAGGAATCAAACCCGGCTCCCCAGATTAGAGCCCATCACTCTTAAACACAAGACCATGCTGAAGAAAGGTTATCTGTAGCTGACCCCCGCGCTGACTGTGTGTATTAATCATACTCATGTTCGCCGCAGACTGCTTTTGCCTACTTAGAGGTAGTTATTGATCAACAACACAAGAGAGGCTGATACAGCTGAGCCGTGGAGGGGAAACACAGCCCTTTTCTCCCTCTCTCCCTCACCTCCCCCCCCCCCAACTCCTGGTGTTCAAGCAAGCCAGGAAAAGGCATTGGGGAGGATTATAACTAACTACCTTAGTAACCCTCTTGGTAAAAGTGGGATCTGGAAGAAAACAGTTTTTTTTAAATACAACCTAGCTGTTCATCCCACCACATGCTGACTTGATCCATGCCTGTCATGGCTAATCAAAGCCGGCCACGATGGGTTTTGAGGCACCTTGTGGGAGATTATCAACAAATCCCTCGTCGAGGGACAGTTCCCTGGCGTGCTTAAGGAAGCAGTGGTCAATCTAGCTATAAGAACGCAGTCGTTTAAACTATATTCACGTTGGTATTTGACCCCGGTACGTTTGTTGTATAGCGAATAAAAAGCCAATCCACTATGTTGGAAGGGATGTGGTGAGAAAGGAACTTTTTTACATTGTTGGTGGGATTTTCAGGGTGTGAATCAGTTTTGGTACAAAATACGTGAAGAAATTTATAAAATACACTGGTCAATATTTACCATTTACTTCAGAAACATTTCTTCTTAAGGTTTGGCCTGATTCTTTATTTCCTAAAGAAACAAGGGAACTGGTATCTATTTTGTTATCAGCTGCCAAATCTCTAATAGCCCTATCATGGAATTAGGCCAAGATACCTACTATTAGGCAATGGGTGTCAAAATGTTGGGATTTGTCAGTAGCAGATAAGATCACAGAACAGATTCTTTCAACTTATTCACACACCTGAGGGACCACCTTTCCCCATATATACCCCCAAGAGCACTTCGGTCTGAGGCACAACATCGCCTGGTGGTTCCAGGCCCCTGGGAGGCAAGGCTCGCCACGACTAGGACCAGATCCTTTTCAGTGGTGGCCCCTACCTGGTGGAACGAGCTCCCAGAGGAGATCAGGGCCCTGCGGGACCTTATGCAGTTCCGCAGGGCCTGTAAGACAGAGCTCTTCCGCCAGGTTTTCACATAGGGGCCACCACTACCACCGCCACCAATGAGGTGGACAACATCGGGGTAAGGATGGCCCAGGAAGATCTGCCACAATTTCTGCATGGCCACTGGATTTACCTTGTTGAGCTATAGGATAACATCACCCTGGAGAACCATCTGGAGACCATCTTGTTAAATTGAGTATAATTTTATTAATTGTCATTAATGTTTTATTGCTTTTATCTGTTTTATATGGGCTTTGCCCCTTGTAAGCCGCCTTGAGCCCGCTCTGCGGGGAGGGCGGGGTATAAATCTTAATAAATAAATAAATAAATAAAATACTTTAGTAAACAAATTTTTAATAAGATGGTTTTTGTTCTTACAATATGTTACCAATACTTTAAACAATTTATATAAATTACCCAAAAGATTTTTGAATTTTGTATTTTATTAGGAGGTACTAAGATACGCTATAGTTTTGATCTATTGCAAGTTTTAATTTGTTCTTGTTTATAGTTGTTTTTGGTTAGCTATGTTAGCGGTTGATGTTTTATGATATAGGATTGGAAATCTATTGTAGTTTCCTGTAACTAACATTTTTTTGGTCTTGTTTGTATGGACATAAAACAATAAAAAATTATTTTTTAAAAAAGAGGAAGCAGTGGTCCACCCGCTGTTGAAAAAACCATCCTTGGATCTGGCTGAATTGGCCAACTATCGGCCGGTTTCCAATTTGCCTTATTTGGGTAAACTGATAGAGAGGGCAGTAGCGATCCAGCTATAGAGCTTTTTGGATGACGCTTCCATCTTAGACCTAGTCCAGTTTTCGCCCTGGTCATGGGACGGAGACAGCACTGGTTGCCCTCACAGACAACCTCCGAAGGCATCTGGATCGAGGCGGATTGGCGGTGCTGATGTTGTTGGACCTGCTGGCGGCATTCAACATGGTCGGCCATCAGTTACTGGTCCACTGCCTCACCAACATAGGAATCCAGGGGCTTGCCTTACAATGGCTCGCTTCCTTTCTCCAAGGTCGGGGACAGAGAGGGGCACTAGGGGAGCAGCAGTCCAAGAGGCACCCACCGGCCTGTGGAGTGCCTCAAGGGGCAGTGCTTTCCCAGAAGTTATTTAACATCCATATGTGCCCCCTTGCCCAGATCGCCTGGAGGCATGGGCTGGGATGTCATCACTACGCTGATGACACCCAGCTCTATCTGATATTGGGCGGCTGGTCTAACTCCAGACCGGAAGATCTTGACCGGGCACTACAAGCCGTGGCTGGTTGGCTTAGACCGAGCCAGTTGAAACTGAATCCGACAGGAAGTGGTAGTGGCTACAAGCATGGATGGCTTCAAAAGGGAATTAGATAGGCATATGGAGCAGAAGTCCATCAGTGGCTATTAGCCACAAGGTATAGATAGGGGCTCTGGGGCAAGTGATGCTCTGTCTTCTTGGTGCTTGGGGGGGCAACATTGGGAGGGCTTCTAATGTCCTGGTCCCACTGGTGGACCTCCTGATGGCACCTGGTATTTTTGGCCACTGTGTGACAGAGTGTTGGACTAGATGGGCCTTTGGCCTGATCCAACGTTGGCGTCTCTTATGTTCTTATGATGAAGACGGAGGTCCTGTGCTTGAGTCGGGGTGGTTCGGGGGTAGGGATCCTACTCCTGACCTTCGATGGAGTGCTGTTGGTGCCATCACCGTAGGTTAGGAGTTTGGGAGTGCTCCTGGATCCCTCCTTAACAATGGAGGTCCAGGTAGCAGCCACTGCCAGGTCGGCCTTTTACCATCTCCGGCTGATTAGGCAGTTGGTTCCCTTCCTCGACCGTGTCGACCTAGCAACAGTGATCCATGCAATGGTCACCTCGAGATTAGACTACTGTAACACTATCTACATGGGGCTGCCCTTGTCGCAGATTCGGAGGCTGCAGCTGGTGCAGAATGCCGCAGCCAGGCTTCTGATGGGTCTCCCCAAGTGGGAGCACATCCAGCCTATGCTGAGGATGCTGCATTGGCTGCCAATAGCATACCGAATTCGCTTCAAGGTGCTGGTTTTTACCTTTAAAGCCCTATGTGGACAGAGTGACATGCCTGCCCCCCATATATGCCCCAGAGAGCACTACAGTCAGGGTCTCAAAACCGACTGACCCTCCCAGGCCCTAAAGATGCCAGGCTCGCTACCACCAGGGCTTTCTCAGTGGTGGCCCCGTCCTGGTGGAATGAGCTCCCGGAGGAGATCAGGGCCCTGCGGGAACTCTTACAGTTCCGCAGGGCCTGCAAGATGGCGTTCTTCCATCAGACTTTCAGCTAAGGAGCTGTCACCACTATAGAGCCCTGGCCCTTGGTTCTGACACCTAGCTTGTGCCGCAGGAAGATCAGGAGCAGAATGATGCCTAGACCTCTGAAAGGACACTGTGAGAGTCAGCCATCTTGAATAGCTAAATAACTATCACCAGCACTTTATTAATTTGTATTGGCTCTATGTATTGTACTAGCTATAAGGGAATTGTTTTTAGATGATCTTATGTCTTTTGATTGTATTTATGCTTTGATTGTTAGCCGCCCTGAGCCCGCATTGCGGGGATGGTGGGGTACAAATGAGATAAATAAATAAATAAATAAAAACTGAACCCTTGGTAAACCTGAGCGCAAGGAGGCAGAGGACCAAGATGGTGGTTGTGATAATGACAACATGAGAAAGAAGAAAAAGAAGAAGAAGGTTTTTATAACCCACTTTTCTCTACCTTAAGGAGTCACATAAGGACATAAGAGATGCCAATGTTGGATCAGGCCAAAGGCCCATCCAGTCCAACACTCTGTGTCACACAGTGGCCAGAAATACCAGGTGCCATCAGGAGGTCCACCAGTGGGGCCAGGACATTAGAAGCCCTCCCACTGTTGAAAACCCACCCCCACCCCCCAAGCACCAAGCATGGTTAAGCATGGTTAGATTTTTGCACGTTTTAGTCCGTCTGCTGTTGCCATGTAGTAAAGAAGGAAACGAGTCCCAAATCCTTCCAAACAATCCCTTCCACATGTTGACCATAATGAGGGGAAAACATAGGGAACTGATAAGAAAATTAAAGCATCATTGCAGTCAGCAATACAGCAAAAGTTTAACTGGAGTGCAGAGATAGTTTTACGGTTTGGGGGCAACGAGCCTCAGGTGGCTTACAATCGCCTTCCCTTCTCACCACAAGAGGTACCCTCTGAGGTAACTGGGTTTGAGAAGGTTCTGAGAGAACTATGACTGGCCCGAGGTCACCCTGAAGGCCTCATGCGTCTCAAAGCGGCTTGCAACCACCTTCCCTTCCTCTCCCCCACAACAGGCCCCTTGTGAGGTAGGGTGGGGCTGAGAGAGTTCTGAGAGAACTGTGACTGACCCAAGGTCACCCAACAGGCTTCATGTGGCGAAGTGAGGTGTCAAACCGGCTCTCCATATTAATGTCCGCCGCCTTTAACCACTACACCATACTGGCTCTCTGTCCTTGTGTAGGCAAGTTTCCCTATACATTATGAGGAATGAAGAGAGAACTTGATGCATGGATGTCGTTTTCAGTGGTTTATTTGAAATCTGTATTTTGATATCTATTTTTTTAAAAAAATGTATACATGTTAGCAGAGGAAATAACACCACAATCCTAAACAGAGGCTGTGGTCACACGGAACATTAGCCACGCTAGAGAGACGGAAGATAGGTGGAGTTTCTGGGCGCAATCTCACCAGCACATCTGGGAAGCGTAGCGCTCCCGTTGCTCAACCGAGGCTTCCCGCCAAAGACGTGCGACAAAAAACTAGTACCTCGGAGGTACTAGTTTCTGGAAACTGCGGGGCAAGGGTGGGCGCCTGATCGTGTTTCCGGTGGAATCCCATGGCATCCAGAGCCCGCCCATGTCCCGTTGTAAAGAAGGTTTTAAAAAAAAAGTCTCCACAGGATGCGCACAAGCACCCAACGGCGCAAGCGCATACCTGGGTTAAAGAAACCCCCCAACCCCGTTTGCCACGGCAGCGCCGTTTCTTTGCCGCGCCGTCTGATCAGCACCTCCCCGGGCTCCCCACCACCACCACCGGACGTCGGCGGGACGTGTCATCCCACGGCCGTGCGGTAGTTTGCTCTGGGGCAAACAGCCACGCCTCCCCCCCACAATATCCGGCCCGTGTGACCGGGGCCAGAGTTAGACTAGTGTACACCCACGGACTTCAAAGGGTTTAGAAGAGTATGACTGTGTTTAGGATTGCATGGCAAGCTACAGGCAAAAAGAACAATGGGATTCAATCACCGAGCTCTGGTCAACCACTTCTCAAGCGTCGGTAAGCAAATTTATCTCCACAATGACACAGGCATTAAATTAATAGCATGCTTTTCTCAGTGCATTAGCTTGATTTAAAGCAGAAACTGGAATATTCCTTGCAGCGGATAATTTAAGTTAATCTTATGAATTATACCCCAAGTAGCCATAAAATGCGGGAGAGTAAGTAAGAGACAGTGGTGGGTTAAATAAAAACTTTCATTACAATGTTAAACAGTAGTTTTAAAAATGATTACATCCCTGAGTATGCTAAAACAAAAGGGATGGGAGAATGAGCCAATGGGCGCATTGTTTTCAGAAAACTGTTGCTAGAAAGGGGAAAAGCCATTGAGACGTTCGGAGAAAGAGTCCTCAAAATAAATGCACAATCCCACAAGTCTTTTAAAACCATAGCAAATATGAATGATACATTTTCGTGCAGCCACAGGTTCAACCTTTTCAGGGGTTGAATCCAACCAGCTTTTCTGCGGGTCGAAAAAGAAAGGTGGAGTCCCCTTTGATCTTCAGAAAAGTTCATGGTGAGAATCATGGGATCTACATGTGCCCATAACCACACAGGACAGCAAGTGTAATAAGGGGAGGAATTGGGTGAGGTTTAGCGAAAAAACTGGCTGGATACAACCCTATGTTTGTAAAGGAGCATTAAAGTTTTGTAGGTCTGAGTGGGGCCACCACACCTGGTGTGTGAGTTCTCCAATTCAGGGCCCCCGTCTGAAATGTGCAGGTCCATCTTGAGTTCTTCCTGCATTCCTTGTAATGGATAGCTACGGCGATACATCATAATAATATGAGCTCTCATGCTTACCCCTCAGTGATCAGTTGTCAGATTCAACAGCATGTAAATCTCCACACACGTTTCCAGGGAATCGTTATGCTTTATTAGACTACAGGCCCATTGCCATGATCTACAGGGATATTGTTAGGAATGACAATGGGGTGGATGTATCACTACATATAACATGATGCTGCAAGTGGCTAAGCAAATGAAATCCAAGCACGCAGGCGGGAATTCACCCGGCGGGAGGTTACATAATGAACAGGAGAGTCTCTGTGCCTCATGAGAGCAGAAATATTCACACTAACAATGGAACGCAAGCCCTCCTTCGTCCTCAAGGTTAGTCAGATAGCCCAGTCTGGCAGCACCAGTTCGCACGGTCTCATGAGCGCCTCCCTATCGCTGTTTACAGCAAGTGAGCAAGCATGCGCAGTCGTGCCACAGGCAGGAAAGGACAAATATGGATGAAACATGGCAGCTAGCTGACATCAGTTTGCTCACATCCTGTGAGCCAGTTTGGTGTAGAGGTTAAGTGTGCAGACTCTAATCTGGGAGAACCGGGTTTAATTCCCCACTCCTCCACTCGGAGCTGCTGGATGACCTTGGGCAAGCCATAGTTCTGTCAGAGGTGTTCTTGAAAAGAGCCATTTCTGTCAGAGCTCTCTCAGCCCCGCCTACCTCACAGGGTGTCTGTTGTGGGGAAGGGAAGGGAAAGGAGTTTGTAAGCCACTCTGAAACTCGGAGTGAAGGGCGGGGTATAAATCCAATCTCTTCTTCTTCTTCTGTTTGCCAGTTGTGTTCAGGCAGCCAATTTTTCAATGGACTGCTCATTTATTTGTTGACCCATTTGTGGCTGTTTGGCAGGGTCCTTCTGCCTGTACCTTCTTAATGGTATAGTACAGCCCAATCGGATTTTTGCAAGTGTGCATTTTCTCACAGTTGGCGACCCAATAGAGTTGTGCTTGCTAAGCAAGTGTGTCAACAGTCAGTTAAATCAGTCAGCCATAAATAAAAATTGTGCAGCCCCCCCCCCCACCTTATCATGTGGCCTGCCTGATAAAGTTAGGAAGGTTCCAACTCTCCTGGCTTTCTGCGAAGTGAGTCCAGGGCTCTCTTTGTAGCAAGAACTCCTTTACATATTAGGCGACACACCCCTAATGTAGCCAATCCTCCAAGAGCTTACAGTACCCCCTGTAAGAAGAGCTCTGTAAGCTCTTGGCGGATTGGCTACATTAGGGGGTGTGTCGCCTAATATGCAAAGGAGTTCCTGCTACAAAAAGAGCCCTACTGCTAACTGAACTATTCTAGAGGGCTTTTCTACGCAAGTAATAAGACTTAAGAATGGTTTAGAAAGCCACTTACATAAAGGGTTAGGGATTGGGGTTTGCACTACTGACAATAGCTCATGAGGCCTTTTTCTGTAAGTAGAATCCTACAATGTAATTCTCACTTTGCTTAATGCATCATGTTAAAACTCATGCTTTGCTCCAGTTCTGTTTTCAGATTTCTGATTGGTTCCAGATGTCTGCAATACAAATTGTATTGCATTGTTGATTGGGAGTCCCCGCCTGTTAGAGAGATGGACTATAAACAATATAAATAAAGATAAAATAATAGTAAGTAGAAATCCCACCATGTGGGGTTCATCTAAATAGTCCTTAACAGCATTAATGTCTGCCAATGTGATGGGATTGACAGAGTGTTGGCACCTGTGCGGTCTTGCAAAAGCCCAGCGCAAACCAGTTTGGCAGGCGTTCAAGTCGTCTGGTGCTGAACTGACAGATCCGGCGATTGGCTCGGCCCTAATCAGCATAGGGAACTGCCAAATATGTTCGCTGTGAAAGTCACAGCATCCCTAGTGGCAGCCAGCGATATGGAGCAGGGATGGAGGCAACGATTGTCATGTTGTCCGCTTCCAGAATTCCACACTGTGAGACATGGAGCGAAAGTGACGTTAAGTTTCTGGTTTTTGATGGCGGCATTGCGGATGTAGTGATATCTCATCCCAATCTGAACGTCAAGGGTTCTGTAGATACCGTGCACGGGTTGGTTTCATGGACTACACATCTACTGAGCAACCATATCTTATAGTGGGTGAGGACATTTCCCTACATTTAAGGTCATTGACTAAACCAATAGATATTCATATAAACGGGAAATAACCACGAAAATCCCCTTTCTAGCAAGGGAAGTGTAGCTTGCTTGTCCTCTCATACCGCCAATTATCCTTCCCACTCTGTGTTCTTGCAGCTGATCCTCTCTTCCACCGATAACAACGCACGGCAGAAGGAAAGCAATTTCATATTTGTTTGTAGACATAGCCAAGCGTAAGCCAAAGTTAAGAAGGCTTAGACTTTGTGCTCGGGGATCTTGCATAATTGGAGTAGACATTTTAATCAGGTGTGTCAAAATTCCCTCTCTAATTTGGAGAGGCGAAGTTGAACATTCCACTCCAGGCCTTTGTTTCTCTGACAGAGGACATTAGTGCGCACACTGAGCTATTCAGTTTCATTACTTCTGGAAGCCTAGTTAGAGCTGTCAAGGCAGCACCCGACACGTCTCTCCTAAATTGCAGGGAACAACTTCTCAGCAACTGATGTGTGTCAGTAACACAGAGAGCCAAAGGGAATTGTTCCTCCAGTCCAGAGATACTTTGTACAATGTTGGTACGTGGTGTGGACAGAATGCTATGTCATGCATGAAACCCAGGGCTTTTTTTTCTGGGGGAATGCGCCAGACTGGAGTTCCAGAACTTCTTCTTGGAAACAAAATTCTCAAAAAATGTTTAGAATTTCATGAGAGGCACAGGGGGAGCATGATGTCACTTGCACGCTCCTTGGCCGGCTCCCCCCGCCATGCCACGCCCCAGTCTTTGATCCAACACAGTGGGGAATTTCACATTACCCGGTTTCACCCAGTTTCAAGCCGGTAATGATCCGTTTTGAAGTGAACCGGTATAGGGCTGCCATTTCACACATGGCTTTCCCCTTCCAGTAAAGAGCTGGATCTGAAGCGGTTTGCCATTTCAGACTGCACCGCTTTTCCCCCGCCGTTTTTCGCCCATGCGGGCGATCTCTGGCTTTTTCTTTTAACGTTCACTTTAGAACGCTATAGCGCTATAGCAGTATAACAGAACACTCCATGCATTCCAATGGGATTGATATAATGCTGTTCCATTATAGCGTTATACCATTATAGCGCTATAAAGTGGACGTTCCAAAATAAAAAAAGCGCCAGAGATCGCCCGCGCGGACGAAAAACGGCGGGGAAAAGCGCATTGGAACCGGGAGAGGAAACTGAGGAGTACTTGGAAGCAGTTGACAGGTAAAACGCTTCAGCCCCGTTTCCTAAACAGGACAGAAGCGATTGTGTATGAAATGACAAATATATTCCGGAAGGGAACCGGTTCTCAAACGGTTCTGTCTGAAATGACAGACCAGAAACTGTTTGGGAACCGTTCCTCTTCCAGAATATATCGCCTATCTGAAATTCCTCAATATGTTAAAACATGGTTGCTTCAAGGTCATCATTCGACATCAGGCATCAAAAGCAGGACCCGAAAAAGAACTGAAGAAGTTGGTGCCATGTCTAAAGTTTGGAAACCGCTTTAAAGTTGAGTTAAGTCCGTAGTGCACGAAAATGATATTGTTTCAAAGAATCCCACGCAGGTCTCTCTCCATTTCCCTCTTGGGAGTTCCGGCACTTCTTTTTCCAGAAAAAAAAGCCCTGATGAAACCTATTGTGGGATCCCTATTATGTGGGGATGAGTGAAGCATTCCCATACTTTTTTTTCCTTTCAGAGACATTTTCCCATTTATTTATTTGTTCGTAGGTTTGACTTACAAACTTCCCTCCCCCGAAGAGCTCAGGTTACAAACACCTGTACTGTTTGTTTGGAATATTGATCCATAAAAGTATATGTGCAAGTTTCAGATTTCTGTCATGTTTGCAAACTCATTATTATCTCTTTGTTTCTTGTTGCTCACTTGTTCGGCCGGCTTAATTCTGCCTCATCCCCATTCAGAAACTCAGACCTGGTTTTATTATTGTGCATCCCTTTTACGAAGAATCGTCTTGGATTTACTGTACATTTTAATCTGGTATGTCAAAAACCCCTCTCTAATCTAGAGAGCCAGCATGGGGCTATGGGTAGAGTGTCAGACTAGGACCTGGAAGACTCAGGTTCAAATTCTCTTTCTGCCATGGAAGCTTGTTGGGTGTCCTTGGGCCAGTCACATTCTCGCAGCCTCACCTACCTCGCAGGGCTGTTGTGAAGATAAAGGAGAGGAGTGGAAAGTGATGTAAGCCACTTTGGGTTGTCATTGTGAAGAAAAGGATGGTATAAATTAAGTTAATTAACTAATTTGAAAGAAACAGCTTCGGTTTACGGCACATCATCCCTTGCTCATAAAGGTAAAGGTAAAGGTTTCCCTTGCTCGAAAGCCAGTCGAGTCCGACTCTAGGGTTGCGGCACTCATCTCCATTTCAAAGCCGAAGAGCCAGCGCTGTCCAAAGATGTTTCCGTGGTCATGTGGCCGGCATGACTAAACACCAAGGCGCACGGAACACTGTTCCCTTCTCACCGAAGCGGTACCTATTTATCTCCTTGCAATTTCTTGCTTTCGAACTGCTAGGTTGGCAGGAGCTGGAACTAGAGACGGGAGCTCACTCCGTCATGCGGCACACTCGGGTCTCGAACTGCTGAACGAACACGCAGTTTTCTCAGCAGGGTAGAATACCATACAGGCAACCCTCCAAAGCATCCCTTTTCTCCAGGGGTACTGATCTCTGTGGTCTGGAGATCAGCTGTAACGCCAGGAGATCTCCAGGGCCTACTTGGGGATTGGCAACCCTAACTAAACCCCCATGGCTAGAAGGAGCCATGGGGAGGCTGCATTCTCATGTGCAGCTCTACATCACTTTCACTTTCAAGAACAGTTTTACCATAGTGCTTCCAGTGATTCCTAGAGCTACCCTGTGTCATTTCCAGTAAGAATTTCCAATGCTGAAGAGAGCCAGTCTGGTGTAGTGGTTAAGTGCATGGACTCTAATCTGGGAGAACCAGGTTTGATTCCCCATACCTCCACATGCAGCTGCTGGGTGACCTTGGGTCAGTCACAAGTTCTCTCGGAGCTGTTCTCTCAAGAGCAGTTTCTGTCACTCAGCCCCACCTACCTCACAGGGTATCTGTTGTGGGGAGGGGAAGGGAAAAGGAGATTGTAAACCGCTCTGAGACTCCGAGTGAAGGGTGTAGTATAAACCCAGTCTCTTCTTCTTCTTTAAAAAAATGCCCTCACACCTGGCAATGGGACTTGGAGGCAAGGAACCCCCAGCCCCCACCAAAGGCTTGGCAGCTATACACTTTCTCCTCTACCTTTACTGTAAATCAATTATATTTTGCAGGAAATAATAAGTCTCAGGAGACTGGTCAGGGAATCAGTGTAATGGGATATAAGTACACCTTTTGCATTTTTTTTAAAGATTGGCTACATTGTTACTGTAAGCTTGTCGTCCACCCCACCCCCCTCCATTTTCATTGTTGGTGTACCCGATTCACTGATCTTTTGTACACCATACTGGCACCATTTATGCCGTTCCGATAACATATTTATATGCAATCAAAGCAAAGATATTAAAAATTGCACAACTGTAAACAGGAACAAAATGGAAATGGAAAATGCCGCAGAGATCTCAGGCTCCGTTTCCCAAAGAGAAACTGAAACAGGGATTTTCGAGACGAACCGATGGCATTGTGGAACCCCCGTAGCATTCGTCGATGGATGCTTCGCTCCCTGAGAGGCCCGAACAGTCCCCATTCAGCCTAGCTGCGGCAAGAAAGCCATTTTGCAAGTCAGATGCTGCTCTTTCAGCCTCCGTTCTTGGATTTGGATTTGTCTTGGTGGCTAGGCATTCAGCGAGGCAGCTGGAAGCCTCAGCTCCTGCATCAGCAGTCTATTTTTTCACATAATTAATTAAGTAACCCTTCAGGGGGAGGTGTGATTGTGCGGCGATGCAAATCAGCAGCATTTCAGCTAGCCACCGAGACCTTGAGCATGACTTTCCATATTGGAATTTAATTGTATACAAACCATTCATCTGCAAAGCCTCAAGTGCCCAAGGATCGGGGAGAAGCCACTGGCCGCCTTCCCATTTCAGGAGGAAGAGAGCAAAGCTGGCAATCATCCGGCGGGTAGCAGCTTGCTCTTCGGCACAGGTCATGACTGTGCTGTAGCAGGGGGGAGCCAAAATTAACCCCGAGACCTTGCTGCATCTATGATTAAGGACTCCTTGGACAGCTGTCGTTATGACGGGCAGGACCTGCATCAAGGAGACTTCAGGGTTGCATGGAAAGTTGCCAACCTCCCAGCGGGGGCTGGAGACCTTCCGGAATTACAACGGATCTCCAGAGGTCTGTTCCTCGGGGGGAAATGGCTGCTTTGGAGGGTGGAGTCTATGACAATGTACCCTGCTAAGGTCCCTCCCATCCCGAAACCCTGCAGTCCCCAGGCTCCACCCTCAAATCTCCAAAAAATTCCACCACAGATTTGGAGACCCTGGTTGCATAGCCTCCATGTGAGCACGCGACAACCTCCCGTGTTGACTCCCTAGAAGGGAACAAGTTGAGTCCACCCAGGGCTATTTCTGGGCAGGAACACACAGGAACGGAGTTCCGGCTGGCTCAAAGTTGGCCACGCCCAGCAGGAACTCATTAGCATAATAGGCCACACCCAACAGCAGGAACTCATTAGGATTGGCTACGTTAGGGGTGTGTGGCCTAACATGCAAAGGAGTTCCTGCTACAAAAAAGCCCTGGGTTTTGACAACAAACAAGGTAAACAGAATAAGAAGCAAAAGGTGGGTGTGGCTGGATAACCACACTTCTGGTAACATGGGGGTGCGGCCTAATGTGCTAATGAGCTGTGCTGTCAGGGGTGTGGCTGGATATGCTAATGAGTTTCTGCTGTTGGGTGTGGCCTATTATGCTAATGAGTTCCTGCTGGGATTTTTCTACAAAAAACACCCTGAGTCCACCCATGATTGCCAGGCAACTGGTGAGAGGGCTTGGAAGTGGGGACATGAGGGGTGTAATGCTGGCTCTGTCCCTACGTGATTTCCGGGAGTTATTCAGAAGTGTCGAAAGGTATCTCTGGGAATTGCTGGTAAGTCCATAGAGTTTCTGGTGGTTCCTAGAGCTACCCTATGTCACTTCTGGTTTACTTTATGTAAGTGATGTAGCAATGTGGCTGCCATCACCAGCTTGGTGTAGAGGTTAAGAGCTCGGACTCTAATCTGGGAGAACCTGGTTTGATGCCCCACTCCTCCACATGCAGCTGCTGGTGTGACCTTGGGCCAGTTATAAGTTCTTTCAGAGCTGTTCTCTCAAGGGCAGTTCTCAAAGAGCTCTCTCAGCCCCACCTACCTCACAGGGTGTCTATTGTGGGGAAGGGAAGGGAAAGGAGATTGTAAGCCACTCTGAGGCTCCTTCAGGTAGTGAAGGGCGGGGGATAAATCCAATCTCCTCCTCCTCCTCTTCTTCTTCTCACTATTACTTATTACAGCCACCAAAAATTTAGCCAAATTGGCTCTCAAATAAACAGCTTTCAAATGGAATTGGAATGGATTCAAGGAGGATAGGTCTACCAGTGGCTGCTAGCCATGGTCACTGAGGGGAACCTCCACATTCAAAGGCATTAAGCTTCTGAATCCCAGGACCAAGAAGAGGCAAACTCAGGGGAAGGCCTCAGCCTCTCTGTCCTGTTGGCCCTCCAGAGGAACTGTCTGGCCACTGTGTAAGACAAGATGCTGGACTAGAAGGACCACTGGTCTGATCCAGCAGGGCTCTTCTTATGTTATGTTCTTAGATAACTCAGGAATCAGGGCTCTTTTTGTAGCAGGAACTCCTTTGCATATTAGGCGACACACCCCTAAGAGCCAGTTTGGTGTAGTGGTTAAGTGCACGGACTCTAATCTGGGAGAACCGGGTTTGATTCCCCACTCCTCCACTTGCACCTGGCTGGATGACCTTGGGCAAGCCGTAGCTCTAATAAGAGCTGTCCTTGAAAAAGAGCCGTTTCTGTCAGACCTCTCTCAGCCCCATCTACCTCGCAGGGTGCCTGTTGTGGGGAGGGGAAGGGAAAGGCATTCGTAAGTCGCTCTGAGACACCTTTGGGTAGTGAAGGGTGGGTTATAGATCCAATCTCTTCTTCTTCTCTTCTTCTAATGTAGCCAATCCTCCAAGAGTTTACAGAGCTCTTCTTACAAGGGCTACTGTAAGCTCATGGAGAATTGGCTACATTAGGGGTGAGTCGCCTAAGATGCAAAGGAGTTCCTGCTACAAAAAGAGCCCTGGATAACTGAAACTGAAGTGAACGGTGGGAGAGTACCAACCAAAACAGATGAACTCACCACCACTTGGAGTGGGGGGGGAATGGATACTACGGTCAGAGGACTGGGGACTGGCAAGCCTATTCCCACTACGCTATTATTTTGTTGTTGTTGTTCAGTCGCACAGTTGAGTCCAACTCTTCGCGACCGCATGGACCAGATCATGCCAGGCCCTCCTGTCTTCCGCTGTGCTCCGGAGTTTGCTCAATTTCATGTCCGTTGCATCGATAACACTGTCTCACCATCTCATCCTTTGCCGTCCCCGTCTTCTTTGACCTTCAATCTTTCCCAGCATCAGGGTATTCTCCAGGGAGTGCTCCCTTCTCATTTGGTGGCCAAAGTATTTGAGCTTCAGTTTCATTATCTGGCCTTCCAGGGAACAGTCAGGCTTGATTTCTTTTAGGATTGACTGATTTGATCTTCTTGCAGTCCAAGGGACTCTCAAGAGTCTTCTCCAGCACCATAGTTCAAAAGAGTCTATTCTTCGGCGCTCGGCCTCCCTTATAGTCCAACTCTCGCAGCCATACGTGACTACTGGGAATACCATTGCTTTGACCATGCGGACTATTATACGCTATTATCCCTATCCCTAAATGCAACATTTTCCTTCTCGTCAAAGGGCTGCCTTTCTTTTGCCCTTGGGAAACTGTATGGTTTCCCCAGACGACTGTGAAACTGGCTTGGGGGGCACCCTGAGTCAATGAACAGGGCAGAACTGTCAGGGTGCAGGCAGGTAAAGCAGGTCATCTGTCACACCTGCCCAGGTGCTGGGAAGATTTTGACCGTTTTCCAGGTTCCGTGGGTTTCTGGTGAGTAGCAGGGCTGTGATAATATCGGCCTCACCCTGCAGACGGATGCCAGGAAGGGCCATGCTGTTTTATGTGTGCCATATAAAATGCGTCCCAGCAATAAAGCCTCATCTCCAGCCACTGAATGTTTAAACGGAGTATGATAGAGAAAAACCGGCTCAGTCCTCCGTTGTCTGTGTCTTCTAGCCCACCTATACATTCCCAAAATCTCTTAGCGAAGCTATTTTCTCAGTGTTCATTTTTGCTGTGATTCAGAGCCTTTAAAAAAAATAATTGAGACCAATTTCACATCAGCCTTTGTCCCGTGATCGCTCTTCCATTCCCCCCCCCCCGCTTGTTTTGGTCAATTTCACACCGTTAGACCCGCGGCCGCCTTTTGACCCGCCTCTTCCCCCAATTTGCCCCGCCTCAGCGTGATCCTTGATTTCCCAGAAGTTTCCTGTTGCCTCGGGGTGAAGCCAAAACACACACACACCATTTTTCTTTTTTTTTTTTATTTATAATTTTTATTTTTATTAACATTACATATTTACAACAGAGTGTACAATTGTAAATAGCACAGATGCAATGATAACACAAACCAGTTACTACATACTGTGAGTCAATATTGATATATTATTAATTCTATTCCAGCACGTTACAAACAGAATTCCTTGTGTAACCAAGAACTTTTTATGCATTGATTTAGTACTGTACATTTTGAACTCTAAATTCCCTAGTTTAAGGAAGACATTAAAACAATATAAAGAACCAAACTATATATTTTACTTAAAAGAAACACCTTTTTTCCACACCCACTCACTTGCCCCACTCATCTGCCACTTTTCGTCGTGTTTTTTTTAAAGGGCTTAAAAGGGGGGGAGCAGATATGAGGAGGGCGAAGAAAGGGGACTGGGAGGAGGGAAGTGGTAGGAAACAACCGTGCGTCAAAAGATTTAATGGGAAATCCATTAGAACGATCTGGGGCAAACTACCCCACATGGAACCAGAGACAAGTACCATGTGCAAAATCGGTCTGAGTCCTGGAGCAGATTTGGATGCTGAGAATTTTCCCTCCAAATTCTACAAATAATTTTTTAAAAAAAGATCTTGTGGTCCAGTACGTATTTATTTATTTACCTAGGCCTATAACACTGAGGCTCAGAACATGGTATTCCGGCTATCTGCACAGCAGAGTTGCAGCACAACTTAACGCAGGCCAGCCGTGCCCTTTTCTTCTTCTTAATGTCTGTTTTCACGACAAAAGTCATAAACAGTGAGCCATCACACACTAAAAGGGAAGCCTAAAGTTTTATCACCTGAGTTACAACATGATTTTACTACAGTGGCCCAAAATTTAGCCACAGGCAAAGTTACCTGTTTGTCATCATCTTGTAGGACCCAAGAAGACTGAGCTTGTAGAAAGATAGAGTTCTACTTAAGCAAAGGAAAAGTCAATTCAGCTCTCAAATCTGAAATTTCAGGGCAATCCGAAATAATATGATCTATAAATTTGGTTAGTACCGTATCTCCAGAGCTGCGGTGGCTCAAGTGATTAAGACGCTGAACTGCAGGCCGGAAGGTCAGTAGTTCAGCAGTTCGAGACCCGAGTGCCACATGACGGAGTGAGCTCCCATCTCTGGTCCCAGCTCCTGCCAACCTAGCAGTTCGAAAGCAAGAAATTGCAAGTAGAGAAATAGGTACCGCTTCGGTGGGAAGGTAACAGCATTTTGTGCGCCTTGGCGTCTAGTCATGCTGGCCATATGACCACGTAAATGTCTTCTCACGAGCAGTCCGACAAAGAGCTCTCTCAGCCCCACCTCCATCAGAAGGTGCCTGTTGTGGGGAGAAGAAGGGAAGGTGATTATAAAAGTGCAGTATAAAAATCTTTTCATCTTATTCTCTCTCATGTTGTCATTATCACAACCACCATCTTGGTCCCCTGCATCCCTGTGCCAAGCTTTACCAATGGTTTATTACAAATCTTTTCCTTTCCAATCCCCCCTTTTACCAGGAGTGTTACTAAAGTAGTTAGAATCCCTCCTTAATGCTTTTTCCTGGCTTGCTTGAACACCAGGAGTTGGGGTGTGTATGTGTGTGAATTTATCTATTAGAGTATGCAGTACCATTCAACCAGTGCCCTGTATCCAGGAAGCTACCCCCATGACAGAGGCAGGGATGTGCCTGGATCCCACCAAAAGAGCCTCGGGCTTGAGACC
Source organism: Gekko japonicus (assembly GCF_001447785.1). Lineage (NCBI taxonomy): Eukaryota > Metazoa > Chordata > Lepidosauria > Squamata > Gekkonidae > Gekko > Gekko japonicus. The sequence continues at coordinate 236,466 of NW_015162532.1, read as the reverse complement.
CGGTAAAAAGGTAAAAGTCAAGATTCCCTTGCTCGAAAGCCAGTCGAGTCTGACTCTAGGGTTGCGGTGCTCATCTCCGTTTCAAAGCCAGCGCTGTCCGAAAATGTTTCCGTGGTCATGTGGCCAGCATGACTAAACACCAAGGCGCACGGAACGCTGTTCCCTTCCCACCGAAGTGGTACCTATTTATCTACTTGCAATTTCTTGCTTTTGAACTAATAGGTTGGCAGGAGCTGGAACTAGAGATGGGAGTTCACTCCGTCATGCGGCACAGTTGGGTCTCGAACTGCTGAACTACCCTAGAGTCGGATTCGACTGGCTTTCAAGCAAGGGAACCTTTACCTTTTACCAGACTGCTTGCCGCTTTCACTTCGTTTAAGAACATAAGAACATAAGAGATGCCAATGTTGGATCAGGCCAAAGGCCCATCCAGTCCAACACTCTGTATCACACAGTGGCCAGAAATACCAGTGCCATCAGGAGGTCCACCAGTGGGGCCAGGACATTAGAAGCCATCCCACTGTTGACCCCCCCAAGCACCAAGATGACAGAGCATCACTTGCCCCAGAGTCCCTATCTATACCTTGTGGCTAATAGCCACTGATGGACCTTTGCTCCATATGCTTATCTAATTCCCTTTTGAAGCCGTCCATGCTTGTAGCCGCCACCACTTCCTGTGGCAGTGAATTCCAAGTGTTAATTAATCACTCTTTGGGTTTGATTTCTGGTTTTATGGTACTATCTGCATGAATTTATGGCCAATTTTTGGCTGTTCAGGGATGACTCTGCAGTCAGTACGGTGTTGGCCCGGGGTATTTGAATGTGGTTTTGAGCCACATCTTTTTCTGTTCCAGTGTGGGTTTGGTACAACAACGGAGCAAATGCTAGATGCAGATTGGGCCACAGAGTTGGAAGGGACCTCCAGGGTCATCTAGTCCAACCCCATTCACACTCTCCCAAGTTCTTATCTAGAAAGCTGACTTGTTTTCTTCCGCCACCGAGTACCAGGTGTGAGATCTCGCAGTGTCTAGGATATAGTTTTGTTGATGCTGTTCTTGACTCACAGCCAACAATTAGGGTGCAAGATGTTTAGTTTTAGTGATGTGTCTAATTTCGAGTTCTGTTTGCACTGTGTATGTTCAAGGCCCAGTGGATTGAACCTCCTATTTCTGCAAGTTTGATGCTTTATTAAAATCTCCTTGTCAGCAAACCTGGATCTTGCATATCATGTTATTGGGAATGCTGTGAACCTTGGAACTCCTGGCCAGAGCCCCAAACACTGCAGTAACCACAAATGGCATCCACGGGAAGAAGAAACGAGGGGGAGCACAGTGGAAATGGAACTAGGGATGAAAGATCCAGCAGGAAGCACAGAACACAGAGCAAGAGCCAGAGAGGAGGAAGCAGGAAATGGGGGGGGGGGGTGAAACCAGCATGAGTGGTGAGAAGCAGAGCAGAACCCAGAGGGGTGAAAGTGATCATCAGGCCCATAGCCGGGAATTTGTGGTTTGTGGGGCAGATTTTTTTTTTGGGTGGGGCTGAAGTTCTCAGGGCAGAAAGAAAAGTCATTTAGCCAATAGAAAGCTGTAAAGGTAAAGGTTCCCTTGCTCGAAAGCCAGTCGAATCCGACTCTAGGGTTGCGGTGCTCATCTCTGTTTCAAAGCCGAAGAGCCAGCGCTGTCCGAAGACGTTTCCGTGGTCATGTGGCCGGCATGACTAAACACCAAGGCGCACGGAACGCTGTTACCTTCCCACCAAAGTGGGACCTATTTATCTACTTGCAATTTCTTGCTTTCGAACTGCTAGGTTGGCAGGAGCTGGAACTAGAGACGGGAGCTCACCCCGTCTTGCGGCACCCGGGTCTTGAACTGCTGAACTACTGACCTTTCACAGCTTGCAGTTCAGCGTCTTAACCACTTGAGCCACCGCAGCTGTAACCAGGATAGATATCTAAACTGCAAGCTGCAACCACTTTAGATGACAGTTCTCAGTTGCTGCAAGTCAATTGCTTCTGCCAGCCTGAGCAACCATTCTGATAACAAGCCGGCAGGTGGGGGTGATGACTTCTAGAGTCAAGGAAGCTCACACTTAGGCAGAAAAACTCTCCTAAAGGAGACCAATTTCTTGACACAGAGTTATAAGGGATACTAGAGGTCCCCTACTCCAACCCCCCCCTGCTCAGTGTGGAAATTAGTCAACTACAGCCCCCCCTTCTTAAAGGAGTACATACCTTAAAAATGCTTTTAAATGATTGAAAAAAGCATTTACAGGAGAAATTTTTTTTTAAAGCAGATTTTATTAATTTCATAGAAATTAAGAACAGGAAAAAAGAGAGAATAAAGAACAGAATAGAAGTTACAAAAGAAAGGAGTCTATACTCTTACATCAGTTTGGTTCTCATCAGGGGTCTTGTTGTAGAAAAAGAGCTGCCGGAGCTCATTAGCATAACTCATTAGCATAACTTATTTGCATATGCCACGCCCCCTGACATCACCGGAAGTGACAGAAGGCCACACCCCCTGACATCACCGGAAGTGTGTTAGAAGGCCCGGCTACTTACCCTCCTGCTTCATCCTCATTCCCAAACGGAATGAGGATCGAAGCAGAGGGCGTGGTAAAGAAGGGGGAGGGGCTTCACCACGTGACCGCCCCGCCCCCTAGAGGTTCTCTTCCGGAGCTCCGTACCTGAGAGCTCCCCCCCGACTAGAGCCCTGGTTCTCATAAATCTGTAGAATCAAATTCTTTTATGCCGTCTTTAAATATTATAGCCTATAGTTTGAGTCCTCCTAAATAGCCTTGCAACCGTTTATAGAATCTTGCCCGTTTTCTTTCAAAGTCACTTTCTGGTTTATCATGTAATTGTAAAGTTAATTTGTCCATTTCTGCTGCATCCATAAGTCTAAAAATTAGTTCTCCCTTTGTGGGTGTCTCTTCTTTTTCCCCAATATTTTTTCCCTTTGTGGGTGTCACTTCTTTTTCCCAATATTTTGCATATAATATTCTGGCTGTAGTAACAACAATATACATCTTGTATATTAAAGTTTTGAGGTACAACATTTGATAAAAACAAATCTGGTAGAAATATTACATTTTGTGTCAAGCATCTTTGGTAATATTTCACATATCCACATCCAATATTTTTTTCACAATTTCACATGTCCACTACATATGGTAAAAAGAACCAGTTTTTAGTTTACATTTCCAACATATGTTAGACATATTTGGGTACCAGTTGGCTAAATTCTCAGGTGTCATTTACAGGATAAATTCTTGTGGGGTTGTGCGTTTAAGAAAGGGGGCGGAGCCCCAAAAAGCCCCCCAAAGCCCCACCATAGCTACGAGCCTGGTGAGAGTCAGCGGCAGAATGTAATTTCCTCTCCCCCGTGACTGAGTGCTCACAGATCTCAAAGTGTACATATCGACAAAGTTGAGATCTTGCTATCAAACACACACTTGTTATGTTGGGAGGTTGGCAGATTTCTATTTGCACCGTGCCTGTTCTTCTCCTGAGGTCCCTACAAATCAGAGTCCCCATTGGGTGATCTGTCCCTGGTCCTTTCTATGGATCTACTGTGGATCTGTCTCAGCCATGACGTGTGATAAATACAGTGACAAGAGACGGAACTTGATGCCCGGGCCATTAACATGCTTTATGGCCTCAGCCGCCATGGCAGTGTCACCCTCTTCCTTCACAAGAGCAAATGCAGACGGCAGCCATATTTATGCAGCGGATGTCCCATAAGAGCTATATCATAAGTTTTTATTAACTCCCATTTGGAGTGTTTATGCGGCGGTGTCTCACTGCAATCGATGACAGCATAAACAACTGATGTCACAGCAGTGCTTTACGCCTCACTGTACCTCTGCCGGAATCAGGGAGATAAATTTTTCACAGAGCCCGCAGTGCGATCATTACCTATTGATAAGTTCAATCTCATCCTTGAATGGGACATTCCGCCTTAGTTATTTATGAGCTCCAGCGGATTCAGTCCAAACGGAGAATAAGCAGTACACATTTTCGAGTGGAGTGTAAAGAACGGATGTGAGAGGGTTTCAATTACCTGAGAGTCTCGCATGCCACAGATCATGGGAAAAAAAGAAGTGGCAATTTTCGCTGCCAGCACTGAGTTCTGAGAAGCCGATTTTCCACATCGAATGATGAGCTTTAGAAAACTGAGCCATGGTCACAAAAATCACACACACATTTATGGGGTGTGTGTCTTTTTTAAATTTTATTATCAGGATATATCAACATGTCCAGTATTATAACATTCCATCATTCACAGTATACCCCTTTTCCTTTTTCCCCTCCCTCCCCTTCTTCAGGCTCCCCGCAGAGACCCCACCCCCACCAAATCTCTTTTTCTTATTCATCCCTTCTTCTAAAACAAAACTTAATCAGTAATACCTACCTTATTCTTATAATCAACTTCATAGGTAACATTTTCTTTAACTATAATCAACTTCTACAAAAATCACACACACATTTATGGGGGGGTGTCTTAAACGCGTCCTGCCAGTGTGAAGCAAGGTGGAAATATCCATCACAATGTCTCTGAAGAAGCGTGCGTGCACATGGAAGCGTATACCTTGGACAAAATTTTGTTGGTTTTTAAGGTGCCACTGGACTTGAACTTTGTTCCGCTGCTTCAGAACTGGAGGTACTTGGCACATTATTATAACTGCAGCCCAAATGCTAATTTTCCTGCTGTTAGATCACCGCTAACAAAGATCCGGAGAGTGATTTCAACAAAAGTGATCAGCTTTATTGTAGGTATGAACAAGCGCTTGAAAGAAGTCATAACCAGAACAACTTAACACTGGGAGCTAGGCTCCTTTTAAACCTTCCCGGGCTAACGTAGCCACGCCTATTTACAATAAACAACCAATGAGGTTGTGCAGATAACGTCCAATGAAAGTCTGTTCCTCGCAGGGAATTGGTATGGTTCTGATTGGCCGCTGTTGTGGAGCGACCAATAGCAAGTTGGCTCGGAGGAGCCTTCCTCTGGCTCGAGCTTACCGTGGAGAGTTAATGCGGCGATTCATGTAAGTCTTTTTGAATACACCACACCTGCTCTCGGGTTAATACAGCAGAGACAGCCGTGCTGAAGACAACATCAATTTATTTACAAAGAGATACAGGGACAAAAGGAACTGGTTTCAGAACGAAGGCGCTTGGGCAGTCTAACCACCAAAGAGAACAAAGTAAACAGGGGCTTCACCTAAGATCGCCAGCTCCAAGTTCAGAAATTCCTGGAGATTTTGGGGGTGGAGCATGGGAAGAGGCCTCAGCAGGGTCTAATGCCATAGACTCCACCCTGTAAAGCAGCTATTTTCTCCTGGGGAACTGGTCCCTGTCGCCTGGAGTGAAGTTGTAATTCTGGGAGACCTCATTGCCCCACCTGGAGCCTGGCAACCCTAGCTACCAGGGTCCGACATACCTGAGGGACCGCATTTCCCCACATATCCCCCAAAGAGCACTTCGGTCAGGGTCACAACACCAGCTGGTGACCCTGGGCCCTAAGGAGGCCAGGTTTGCTGCCACGAGGGCCAGGTCCTTTTCAGTGGCGGCTCCTATCTGGTGGAACGAGCTCCCGGAGGAGCTATCCCTGTCTGTCCCTGGTCCCTTCTATGGAGCTAACTCCACCCCATGAGACTAAACCAACTCATGCAAATATCAGGGGGGAACACATTGTCATTTTTATTTATTTATTTATTTATTTCGTTGCATTTATACCTCGCCCTTCCCGCGAACGGGCTCAGGGCAGCTTACACAAGGCACAAAGTATATAAAATAGATAAAAACAGTTAATAATCAACTCCATCAGGATGCAAGAATAGAAAACTCCCACCATCTTGCATAACAGAGGGGAAGGCTAGGGCCGTTGATAGATGGTACCCGGCTCTCCGGCGGTATCGCTCTATAACGGAGCGGTGGTTGTAGTGGCAGTGGCGGCTCCTACTCGAAAGCCTGGTGGAAGAGCTCCATCTTACAGGCCCTGCGGAACTGCAAAAGGTCCCGCAGGGCCCTGATCTCCTCCGGGAGCTCGTTCCACCAGATAGGAGCCGCCACTGAAAAGGACCTGGCCCTCGTTGCAGCAAGCCTGGCCTCCTTAGGGCCCGGGGTCACCAGCCGGTGTTGTGACCCTGACCGAAGTGCTCTTTGGGGAATATGTGGGGAAATGCGGTCCCTCAGGTATGTCGGACCCTGGCCGTGTAGGGCTTTAAAGGTAAGCACCAGCACTTTGAAGTTAATCCGGTATGCTATAGGGAGCCAGTGCAGTGCTTTCAGTACAGGTTGGGTGTGCTCCCACCTAGGGGCGCCAACCAACAGCCTGGCCACAGCATTCTGTACCAGCTGTAGCTTCCGGATTTGCGACAGAGGCCCCATGTAGAGGGCAAATTGGACACCGGCTGATAGTTGGCCAATTCAGCAGGGTCCAAAGTTGGTTTTTTCAGGAGAGTGAGGACCATCGCTTCCTTGAGTGCCTCGGGGAACTGCCCCTCTGCGAGGGACTCGTTAACAATCTTTTTTTGACACTTGTTTGCGGGGGTCATTTCCCATGGGAGCGCACAGGAGCGGAGCTCCAGCAGTAAGGAGCCCAGGGGGTGGGCATATGCAACAAGCCCCGCCCCCTGCTCCCAGAAGCCCTCAGTTGGGCCACGAGGAGCAAGAAGCAGCCAGGTAAGTTGCAGAGCCCACCCCAGCCCGCCTTCAGGTACAAGCTCTCCCTCCTCTGTGAGGACAGATCTGCACGTTCCCCCCCCCCCATAGCTAGCAATCCAAAACAGTCCAGTGGAGCCTGAGTGGTGGGTGTTGCCTTCTGACACACATCCGGTGATGTCAGGGGGTGTGGCATATGCAAATAAGTTATGCTAATGGGTTATGCTAATGAGCTCCTGCACTTCTTTTTCTACGAAATGACCCCTGCTTGTTTGTCCCTATTGCTTTGGGTCGTCCCCCCCCCCTTCCACTCTGGGACTACTAAGGAGAGCAAAACACATTGGGGGGGGGGAAGGAACCCTGAAACATAGGGAAAGAACGAGTGACAAAAATGACAATGCCGAAGAGCTCAAAGTATTCCACTGTAGCATATAAAATAAATATACTGCACTCGTTGTGCTCAGGAGGAAGGTCCTGTCCTGACTGCATTTCAGTTATTTGGCCAATATGACAAAGCACATTAGGGATAATCTGTGGCAGTGGCAAAAGTCTAGAGTCCCCATGCACCCACCCATCCCGGCAGCAGCTGGGGACTGCAACAGCGGCTGCTTACCCTCCGACAGCTTAGTTGTGACTGCTCTGGTTTCGTGTTTCTTTTGTGTGTGTGTCTGATACAGATAAGCAGAAATTTAGGATGTTCCGGAGTCTTCTTAAGATTTGTAAGTTTTTTTAAAAAGTTGGTTTTCAAATGCAGACGTGCAGGTTGAGCGCATGACAGACAGAGTGATAGACTGGGGTTGAAACGGGAATAGTCTGATCGTGCAGCTTGTCATTTAGTTTGGCTGAGATTTGCACCTGCATTGGCGAGACATTGGCTGCGTTCAGACTGGCGGTTTGGCCCAATATAGGCACGTTCCAGAAACGTTTCACAAACGGATTAAAGGGGCCGTTCACACAGGCACAGCTGTCTGGCGTTGCCCACCCATACTCAACCCATCTTGTAACACTTCCCTCCTGAGTTTAAAAAATACCAGGCAGAAGTGGTAGCAAACTCTGGAGAGTGCGTTGATCCCGCTGCCCGGATGTGTGCACGCTAAAAGCCGCGTGGACAAGCCACATTGATAATTGCCGATGCGCATATGCTCATAGGTACATGTCGCCGGAGTGAGGAAAAGCCACTTACAGCCATGCCTCTGGGCCAACAGTGCAATCACTCCCTTTGTGGCTCCTCCCGGTATGCTCCCGCATCAGTCGGTGCAGTGTGAACGGGAAAGCCCGGAACAAGTTGTTCCGGGTCTTTTTTGCCATGACTCCCTTGTGCTTCAAACTGCCAGTCTAAACTCAGCCATTGTAGCCCCTCCCTTCTCCCCTCCCTCCCCCCTTTCCTCCCTCTCCCTTCCCTCTCCCCCCTCCGCTCCCTCTCCCCCCTTTTCTCCCTCTCCATATCTCTTTTCTCTCCCCCTCCCCTCCCTTTCCTCCCTTTCTCTTCCCTCTCCACCCTCCCTCTCCCTCTGCACAAATTTTTCAACCGGCCTCAACTGCAGAAGAAGGGAAAGGATGTGGAGGGATGGCCGTGGGGAAACCCACTGCTGGGTAGCATGCAGCCCAGCCCCTCCCTGCCATTTCCTTGCCTAGCTCGGGCAACTGGGTTCCATCTCTTGGCACACGTTCGTCAGAAGAATGCAAACATTGACCTGCAGGCTCTCCAGGCTGGGTCAGCTTGCTTTGATCCCAAACTGAGCAGCAGAAATCTGGAGCTCCGCATGAGTGGGGTGGGTTTGCTGGTTGTTCGGCCCCTTCACACATTACCGAGCCTTCCTGTTCCCCCCATGTCCACCCCTGGGCCTGACAACCAGACCTGCTCTTGGAGTTCTGTGCTCAGAATTAAATCCTCAGTCTCCACAGCCTTATTTGGATGAGGGGGACGATGCTGTGCAATAGGAGAGCAGCTTAAACCTCCCACTCCCACTGTCTCTCCCAATAGGGTTGCCAGCTCTGGGCTGGGAAATACCTGGAGATTTTGGGGGAAGGGGTCTGGGGAGGGGAGGGTCCTCAGCAGGGTACAACACTGTAGAGTCCACCCTCCAAAGCAGCCATTTTCTCCAGGGCAACTGATCTCTATTTTCTGCAGGGGTCATTTCCTGCAGGAGTGCACAGGAGCGGAGCTCCAGCAGTAAAGATCCCAGGGGGCTGGCACATGCAACAAGCCCCACCCCCACCCCCTGCTCCCAGCAGCCCTCAGTCAGAGCAAGAAGCAGCCAGGTAAGTTGCAGAGCTCCCCCCCCCCAGCCTCCCCGGTCCAAAACAGTCCATTGGCACCTTTAAGACCAAGTTTTATTCAGGTACAAGCTCTCCCTCCTCTGTGAGGACAGATCTGCACATTCCCCCCCCCCCAATAGCTATCAATCCAAAACAGTCCAATGGAGTGTCATGACACATGACACAGGCCATGTGTGTCATAAAATGTAATGGCAGGTAATGGAGATATAAAGTGGTGGTGGGTGTTGCCTTCTGACACACTTCCGGTGATGTCAGGGGGTGTGGCATATGCAAATAAGTTATGCTAATGAGTCATGCTAATGAGCTCCTGCACCTCTTTTTTTAATTAATGACCCGTGTTTGCAATATTGTTTTTCGAGATACAGCAACCGGAACCGTATGCGGTACCCCAAAAGCCGAATTGTTGTTCTAACGCGACACGCTGTGACCAATTTCTCCCCATTCCAGACAGGCGAGAGTCACCAAATAAAGAAAAACCCATTAAAAAAAAAAAACTATCAAGAACTGGTTCCGAACAACCCCTCCCTGGTCTCAGGCACGCATCTCTTTTACCTCTAAAGAGCCGGGTGCGCTTTGAAATCATTTCCCTCTTCCACTGACCTTGGCGAGCCGCCAGGAAAGCTTTACAAACTGGAGAGCTCTAAGTGCCAGCTATTCAGGATGGGTTTTTAGAAAGATCCTGTTTGAAAGCTTTATGCTACATCCTCAGAATGATGAAAGCTGACATGATTTTTAAAAAAAGAAAGAAAGAAAGAAAGATGTGATTCAGAGCACAATAAAAAAAAATATGCTGGTGCTGTTCTTTTCTTGGGGGGGGGCACCCGCTTTTTTCCTCCCCCTTTCTCTCTCCCCCTCCCCAAAGTAATGAGAGCACACTGCCATTTCCAGAGGAAACTCTCCCATCGACTTCTAAAGCAGCCTGCTCCAGATCTGACATGCGGGTTATTAGATATCGGCTTATTTGTCAGTGGGCGATCCTCGTACGAGAACATCTCATGGCCGTTGCCCAGTTCTCGGCTTCTGAATTCCCAGTTATTTAATTAACTGTAGCGGATGTCTCCATCTTGGTGTGAAGCCGTCCAGCGGCGCTGATGTCCCGGTAGGACGGAGCCGTGGTTTGTGGAGGGATGCGCCGTGCGTGGCAGACAGCTGCTGCCGCATGATGATCGAGGACCAGAGGAAGAGGACTCGTTTTACTCTGCGAGGGGCCAGTTCTTTTCAGATGTTGCAGTCACACATATCGAGAGCCCACCAGTCACACGTAGCCTAAGCACATGCTGCTCCGATCCTGCCCTGACTTGGATGGCCCAGCCGAGCCCAATCTGGGGTCGCTGTACATAGGCAGGCAACGGCAAACCACCTCTGAATGTCCCTTGCCTTGATAACCCTCTGGCAGGGGTGTCGAACTCATTCATTACGGAGGACCAGATCTGACATAAATTGGACCTTGTTGGGCCGGGCCATGTGTGTCATAAAATATAATGGCAGGTAATGGAGATATAAATTTTATAAAGGACACAAACACAAAGATTTTTTTTTAATTTAAAATAAAAACATGCCTGAAACATTAGCATTCTTGCAATATTTTGTTTATTTAACAGTCTCTGATAACTGACACTTCTTGCTCTGAAGCATTGGATCAAAATGTCCAGGGGTCATTTCCTGCAGGAGCACACAGGAGCAGAGCTCCGGCAGTAAAGAGCCCAGGGGGCGGGCACATGCAACAAGCCCCACCCCCTGCTCCCCAGCAGCCCTCAGTCAGAGCAAGAAGCAGCCAGGTAAGTTGCAGAGCTCCCCTCATTCCAAAACAGTGCAGCGGCACCTTTAAGACCAAGTTATATTCAGGTACAAGCTCTCCCTCCTCTGCGAGGACAGATCTGCACGTTCCCCCCCCCCCCCAATAGCTAGCAATCCAAAACAGTCCAGTGGAGCCTGAGCGGTGGGTGTTGCCTTCTGACACACTTCCGGTGATGTCAGGGGGTGTGTCATATGCAAATAAGTTATGCTAATGAGTTATGCTAGTGAGCTCCTGCACCTCTTTTTCTACGAAATGACCCATGAAAATATCTGTGCTGTTGCAATCGGGGAGGGGGAGGAGCCTCAGCTCAGCGCAGGGAGCAGAAGCTTGCCTATCTATCTTTCCTGAGCGTTTGAGAGAGTCTAGGAAAGCAAGCTATGATGCAGCAACAGCAGCAGTACTGGAAGAAGAAAAAGGAGGCAACCAGTCCCTTGTGGGCCTGATAGAAGCCCTCTGGGGGCATGATCCAGCCCCCCGGGCCACATGTTTGACACCCATGCCTATGGGGTCACCATAAGTCAGTTGCAAGTTGGTGGCACTTTACATACACACCCTGTTCCTCCTGAGAGGCGTCCTCATCCTGATTTGTGAACGGGGTGACAGATGTATTTACTGTGCACATACATCTTCTGCATGAGTAAATGTGAACCCTGAAATATCCAGCGTCAGTTGGAAATGTTTATGTGCTTGGTAAATACGCATGTTGTCCCTATTCACAGAATATGGCAACCACACATATCCGGAAGATCATGAGGAGTGCCCATTCCGGTGACAATTGTGAGGCTCCCCGCTGCATGCACGATTGCAACATCTGGAAAGGTCTTGGGTATGGCTGGGTGATACAGGGAAGGAGGTTTATAGCTCAGTCTTATCAGGTCCAGGCCCATAACTATCATGGGGCCTTTGGGGTGACGCCCCCTCCCTAATCTGCCCTGCCCCTGAATCAATGGGGGGCTTGGCCTGGCTCAGCCCTTGGCGGGCCCTTTTTCCTCCGTGGGAGGCAGCGGCAGGGGACAGTCCTTGTTCACTTCTTTCTGTCGCTTGGGCTGAATGGGTACGCGTGCATCCAGGATGGGACCTCCTGATGGCACCTGGTAATTTTGGCCACTGTGTGACAGAGACTGATTTCACACAAGAGCTGAGCCGCGGTCGCACCTCCCTTTGCCCTGCTTCTATTGGTCAGTTTTCCACTCGAAGCCACGCGGTCGCATTTTGAACATCGGCTTCACCCGATTTTCCCTGCGGTTTCATGGTCCTGCTTTTTGTGCATCACGAAACCACAGGGAAAAGCGGGCGAAGCCGTGGGTGAAAATGCGGCCGCGCGGCTTCGAGTGGGAAATTGACCAATAGAAGCGGGGCAAAGGGAGGCGTGACCGCGGCGCAGCTCTTGTGTGAAATCGGTCAGAGTGTTGGACTAGATGGGCCATTGGCCTGATCCAACATTGACTTCTCTTTTGTCCTTATGTTCTAATACCAGGAGATCACCAGGCCCCATCTGGAGGTTGACACCCATATCCCTGCTCCATTCCCAGCCAAGGTTCTGCGTATTCTCCTCGACATCTCCCAGCCAACCTCAGCTCCAGGCCCTGTGGAAAACTGCCTCTTGCTCTGTCTGGGACTTGAACACTACAGAAACTCACGTTTTCTTTTCAAAGGCCATTAAATTATCGGTTGCCGTGAGGGTCACGATGTTGCCGATTAGGTAAGCGACAGAGCTGTTCCTGCCGAATGGCTTTTTAAGAGCGCCTCCAGGTAAAGTCTTTGCATCTCAAAAGAAACGCATCCCAAATAAAACGGCACCTGAATGTCTTGCGACCTTCTCCTGAACTTGCTCACTGCGAGACGGCCCCGCTAAATCCCATTGCGGGAATGGCATACGGCAGCCACATAGTGCTCGTGGGCAAAAACAAAGAAAAACCCTCCGTATCTCTTCTGACTCTGAACACCATCCAAGACCCAATAAATTAAATGCAGACACCATCTGTTGGAAGAAAGAAATAAGAATCGTCTGGTATGCCCCGGGTTAAGGACATTTCTCTGGCCCCATTAACCCCTGCTGGAGGCCAGCGGCCAAAGGTTCAGCTGGTTGTTTCAAACCGCGAAGTGAGCTTCAAGTTTTTTTTTTTAAAAAAAGGAATTTTATTTATGTGCACTGTTCAAACTTGGCCGAGAAAAATGCCGTTCCGGATCACGTCTCATCTGCATCTGAACGAAACCCTCGTCGGCTGTGAATGTGTGCAATTTAAGATGTGTATATGTTGTCCTCCCTTACCCCACATTGCGTTGTTAGTCCCTCGTGAAAAATGAGTAACTGTAAATCGCTCAGAGCCAGCAAGCTCTGCAGGATTGAGCGATCAATAAATTGAAAGATGATGATGATGATGATGATGATTATTATTATTATTATTAATATTATTATTATTATTATTATTATTATTATTATTATTATTATTATTATTATTATTATTATTTTCTTTTTAGCCCAGTGAGAGTGAGGAGAGCACTTTGGGGACTTCGTTCGCTTGGTTATGTCCCAAACAGAACTGTGCCAGGAGGTGCTGAGCCCCATCAACATCCCCCCCCGAGCCATACAACAATTAACACATGAATATATGAAGCTGCCTTATACTGAATTAGCCCCTCTGTCCCTCAAGGTCAGTCTTGTCTACTCAGACAGGCAGCGGCTCTGCTGGGTCTCAGGCCGCGGTCTTTGACAGCACCTCCAACGTGATCCTTTTAATTGGAGATGCCGGGGATTGAACCTGGGACCTCCTGCATGCCAAGTAGATGCTCTACCTCTGAGCTACAGACCCTGCCACAACTAAGGTTCACTGTCTTCCTAGGTAGACATCTTCCCCTTTTCCCTCTGTAGGGCTGCCAAGTCCCCCAGGGGGTGGGTGTTTTCCCGCCGAAAGGCCCCCCAATCTACCGGTCCGGATCAGGCCGGTGGGGGGAACCCCGCCCCTAAAGTGCCCGGTTCAGGCCGACGTGAGGTGATGTCATTGTGCCGGGCACGTCATTGACCAATGTTCTAGCAATCATCCTGAAAACTCTATGGTACCATAGGGTTTCCAGGCCGATTGCTAGAGCGTCGGCCGGCGACGAGCCCAACGTGATGACATCACTTCCAGGTGACATCATCACGGCTCACACTGACAAATGTCCTGGAATGGGACCGGGTCTCCCCCGCTGTGCCAGGTAAGTGACTTGGCAACCCAATCCCTCTGCCAATCCAGGCCAGGGCCAGTTCAAAGCCTTGCTGCCAGAGATATGGGCAGTAATATAGAAACAGTTGCTGGTCTTGACTAAAAGAATCATGGAGGATGCTTCTGCAGGCCTGCAACAAACAGTTGGGGGTGGTCAACCAGCAGGGGGCGGGCAGAGAAGCTGTTTTTACCATAGAGCTTTTGCCTAAATACTAGAGTGTTCCATGTTGCCACGGTGACATGATGCCATCACTTCCTGTGTGCACCAGAAGTGATGTTGCTGCATCACCGACAGTGGGCCCCCTGCTGGCCAAATGATTGGCTAGCAAAACTATAAATCACCGTATATAAATATACAATATAAGCAGATATTTATATATAATGCTTTTAGAAATCAATTGTCAGCAAAGTTACAACTATAACATTATGAAATGCGATCTTAGGCTTGGCAGTACATAGGAAACACTACAGTATAATCTCAGACAAACGACGGATTTCTAGTATAAGTCCGTTTACGAATCCTTCTTCAGGTTTGTTGGCTGTATTCTTATCTTCAATGGAATAAAGTGCTGCAAGCTGCAATGGAGTGTAAATGGAGTGTAAATGGAGCTGCAAATGATTGGCAGCAAGGGGCAGCAGTAGCTAGGGGCGAGGGCTTCGTAGCCCTGTCTCTCAGCTAAACATGCCAAACAGGGGGTCCGAAGACCCATAACAGAATAGCCTTTGCGGGGGACAAGGAACAACGGAGTAACGGGCTATCATGGACTTTTGTAGATTGTTTGCGTGTTGCTTCTGACATGGCAACTCTATGAAATAATGTCCTCCAAAACATCCTATCATTAACAGCCTTGCTCAGGTCTTGCAAACTGAGGTCCATGGCTTCCTTTATAGAGTCAATCCATCTCATGTTGGGTCTTCCTCTTTTCCTGCTGCCTTAAGGTTTCTCCGAGCATGATTGTCTTTTCCAGTGACTCTTGTCTTCTCATAATATGACCAAAGTATGATAGCCTCAGTTTAGTCATTTGAGCTTCTAAGAAGAGGTCGGGCTTGATTTGATCTACAACACACCTATTGGTCTTTTTGGTGGTCCACAGTATCCATAAACTCTCCTCCAACACCACATTTCAAATGAATCCACTTTCTTCTCAACAGCTTTCTTCATTGTCCAACTTTCACACCCTTATATCGTAATGAAGAATACCATGGCATGAATTAACTGGATCTTGGTCACCAGCCACACATCCTTATGCTGAAGAATCTTTTCTAGCTCCTTCATGACTGCTTTTCCTAGGCTCAGCTTCCTTCTGATTTCTTGTTTGCAAGTCTCCATTTTGGTTGGTGATGGAGCCAAGGCATGGAAAATTTTTAACCATTTCAATTTTTTCATCATCAGCTTTAAAGTTCTGTAATTCCCCAGTAGTCATTATTTTTGTCTTCTTGATGTTCAGCTGTAATCCCGTTTTGGCATTTTCTGATTTAGCCTTCATTTGGAGTCATTTCAACTCTTTGTTATTTTCTGCCAGTAATGTGGTGTTATCAGCATATCTCAAATTGTTAAGGATCCTTCCATCAATTTTCACTCCACCTTCATCTAAATCTAATCCCGCTTTCCTTATGATATGTTCTGCATATAGATTGAAAAGACAGGGAAATAAAATACATCCTTGTCTGACACCTTTGCCAAATGGAAACCATTCTGTTTCTCCATATTCTGTCCTAACAGTAGCCTCTTGTTCAAAGTACAAGTTGCACGTGAAATCAATCAGACATTGTGGCACACCCATTTCTTTTAAAACCAACCATTGCTTTTCATGATCCACACAGTCAAAATCTTTGCTGTAATCTGTGAAACCCAAACTGATATGCTGCAGTAACCAACATAAATTTGCGATATGATCTCTAGTGACTCTTCCTTTCCTGAATCCAGCTTGATTCAGGAAATGCCATCTGGCATTTTTCATTCATTATGCTAACAGCCTTTTGTTGTAAGATTTTGAGCATCACTTTACTTCTGTGAAAAATTAATGCAATGGTCCAATAGTTGCTGCAGTCTTCGACATCTCCTTTTTTCAGAATTGGAACATCAATTGACCATTTCCAGTCTGTGGGCCATAGTTTTGTTTTCTATATTTTCTTCCATTTTGTAAACTAGAAACAGATTAGAAATAGATTTTGTAGATGAGAAACAATATAATTAATATCAATAGATATAGTATGTCTTGGCCTAGGTGTGAGAAATGTCTAGAATGGCAAGAACGTCCAGCTAAATATAGAAGCAGAGCTATAGTTCAAAGACAGTGTAGATTTTGATACAACAGACAATCATGTCATGTGTATAAGAAGCCTGTAATCCCTATCCCCCAAATGAACAAAAACATTGTTGAGGTGTGCCTCTTGCCAGGACATGAATGGTCTGATCTAAGAAACCTGACTAGATGCTTCGGGCATGCCTATGCCTGAATTGTGCCTGGCCAGAGGCACCCAGAACATTCTGTTATCCTGAGCAAGGTACACCTGGGCATGTGCTGCCACCAGGATGGGGTCAAGTCAAGGCCTTTCTGACCAGGCCGCAGGAGCAGCTTGGACTCAGATGCTGGCAGCACAGGCCCAAAGGGGAGACCAGTAACCTCCCATGCTGCCTTCACATTGTATCACCCCAAAGCATTCACTTGAGGAACTTGGCCCTGCTTCGGGCTCAGGATCTCTCCTTTCCAGGGACTCTGAATGTACTCTCCCTTCCTGAAGCCCTTCGTCCTGTCCAGCCCCTTAGAGTGGCTCAGCTCCATGGCAACCAGAGTCCTTCTGCTTGCCCTGCCATTCACCTGAAACATTAAGGCAGGTATGTCAGTGTGTGAGATTTTACCCATCCCCTCAGTTCCAAAACCACTGAACTTTAAATGAGGAGTGGTTAAGACGCTGAACTGCAGGCTGTGGAAGGTCAGTAGTGCAGCAGTTCAAGACCCGGGTGCCGCAAGATGGGGTGAGCTCCCGTCTCTAGTTCCAGCTCCTGCCAACCTAGCAGTTCGAAAGCAAGAAATTGCATGTAGATAAATAGGGACCACTTCGGTGGGAAGGTAACAGCGTTCCGTGCACCTCGGTGTTTAGTCATGCCAGCCACATGACCACGGAAACGTCTTTGGACAGCGCTGGCTCTTCGGCTTTGAAATGGAGATGAGCACCGCAACCCTAGAGTCGGATTCGACTGGCTTTCGAGCAAGGGAAACCTTTACCTTTACCTAAAAGTTACTATTGTGGCCCAACTTTGTGCAATAACTCTGTGGGAGGAAGGCAAGCCTTTGGATGAATTCTCCCTTCATTCCCCACCTACCATGGCATTTTGGCACGGCACAGCTACTGCTCAGCTAAGAGTGATGGTGAAGGCAAAGGCTTGGATACAAAGGACTTTATTTCCGTTCTACACATCTTTGACACCCAAAAAGGCTATGCTGAGAATCCTGGGACCTGCATGTTCAAAAGCCATGTGAAATGGGGGCTGTAATATGGTGGGGAACTGGTCAAGACTGTGTGGAAATGCTAGCTGGATCTGTAAAAGGTAAAGGTCTCCCTTGCTCGAAAGCCAGTCGAGTCCGACTCTAGGGTTGCGGAGCTCATCTCCGTTTCAAAGCCGAAGAGCCAGCGCTGTCCGAAGACGTTTCCGTGGTCATGTGGCCGGCATGACTAAACAGCAAGGCGCACGGAACGCTGTTCCCTTCCCACCAAAGTGGTACCTATTTATCTACTTGCAATGTCTTGCTTTCGAACTGCTAGGTTGGCAGGAGCTGGAACTAGAGACGGGAGCTCACGCCGTCATGCGGCACACTCGGGTCTCGAACTGCTGAACTACCGACCTTCCACAGCCTGCAGTTCAGCGTCTTAACCACTTGAGCCACCGCAGCTGGATCTGACCCAAGGTTAAAGCCCCCTCCGACATCACAATCACTTGGGGTCCACTACGCAGCCCTGTGTGCAATGACCCTTGCCTGTGTCTGCCTCTCTGGGCTTGCAGCACCTTACGGCCACCGTGTTCAGACATCTACTGTACATTGCCGTCCATACAGATAGCCCACAATGGCTGCAAATAAATGCAACATGCTTCCTACAGTGGTAGCATTTAAAAATAAAATAAAATAAGGCATTTTGTTGCTTGTGGCTTTCTAATCGAATTGTTTCAACTGATTTCAGTGTACTTAAGGAATACACCTAATTTCCTCCTAGGAGAGCCTTCCCATTTGGCAAATTTGCTGAAGTGAGTGGAACGCATAGATTTCCCATCCTATCTTTAAGTCTAGACTCCCTGCTGTTCCCATTAAAGTCAATGGGTCTTACTGCTGATCACTGGAGGCTGGATTAGGCTATTTTGATGGTTAAGTGCCTTGGAGGATTGCATCTATGCCTCCTAGAAGATGCTGGAATTCTCACTAAGGCAGATCCCTGTTGTTTGAGCCCCAAGCGGTCCTTTGCTCCATCTTCAATGTGATGATATAGGTCTAGATGGAAGATGATGTCTGGGGCAGTGATGCTCTGTCTTCTTGGTGTTTGGGGGGTGTTGCGTACTGGGTTCGACGCGTAGAGAAGACAGACGCTCAGTGATTAACAGCTCATAGTTTACTGGTCCACAACACAACAACACAATACCGGCCAGGGCGGCCAACTATATACAGTCCTGGGGGCACACCCACCAGTCCCATTGGAAGGTTTAAACTTCCCGCCACAGTTCCGATAGGTGCTAACTGGGACGTTCAGGATCCTAGTCCCCAGGCCTTGGTTGGGGCGGAGCTCACCGGAACGATGCTCCGGGAGAGAAGAGGTGAGGGGGCGGGGGCATGTAGCAAGCCCCGCCCCCTGCTCCCAGCAGCCCTCCCCTCAGTCGGGCCGAGAGGAGAGAGAAGGAAGGAAGGTAGGTTCTGCATCTCCCCCCCAGGCCTTTCCAGACTCTGCAAAGCCCTCCCCAACCCCCTCTCTGCAGGCCTGTGCTGCCACGCGGGGCCCTACAGAGCCCTCCCCAGCCTTCCCCAACCCCTCTCTGCAGGCCCATGCTGCCGCGCAGGGCCCTACAGAGCCCTCCCCGGCCTTCCCAAACCTCCTCTCTGCAGGCCCACGCTGCAGTGCGGGGCCCTACAGAGCCCTCCCCGGCCTTCCCCAACCTCCTCTCTGCAGGCTCGTGCTGCCACGCGGGGCCCTACAGAGCCCTCCCTGGCCTTCCGCAATCTCCTCTCTGCAGGCCCACACTGCTGCACGGGGCCCTACAGAGCCCTCCCCAGCCCTCCCCAACCCCCTCTCTGCAGTGGGAAAGCAAGGCACCTCTTGCCTACCCTCTGTGCTGGAGGAGGATGCACGCAGGCAGTTAGTAGGCTGGGGCAAGACCAAAAATTGGAGGACAGATTTGTGAGTAGTTGGTGACTTCCATTGTGCTGTATTTTAAGGTGTGTTGGGTTTTTTGTTGTTGTAAGACAGTTATTGGGGCTGAAGGGGGTAGTGATGTTGGATACGTCAGAGTTACTAACTCCCAATACTTAGCAATGCAAAGAGTCCAGTGGCAACTTTAAGACCAAGGCTTATTCAGGTAGAAGCTCTCCCTCCTCTGTGAGG
>NW_015162532.1:215023-216739 GCF_001447785.1 Gekko japonicus | reverse complement strand
CCCCTGGTGGTGAGAAACTTCCTCCCCCCCCCCCCCATGTCTACCAATCCAAAGCAGACTAGTGGCACCTTTAAGACCAAGTTTTATTCAGGCACAAGTTTTCCCTCCTCTGCGAGGACAGATCTGCATGTCCCCCTCCCCCAATAGCTAGCAATCGAAAACAGTTCAGTGGAGCCTGAGTGGTGGGTATTGCCTTCTAACACACGTCCAGTGATGTCAAGGGGTGTGGCCTTCTGACACACTTCCGGTGGTGTCATAGGGTGTGGCATATGCTAATGAATTATGCTAATGAGCTCCTGCACCTCTTTTTCTATGAAAAGACCCCTGCTAGTCCCTATTGTTCTTAAGGAGCAAAGCTCGGGTTGCATACTGCTGGCGCCTAGTGGTGGTCAGTGGACATAACAGGGGGCAACGGGGGAGAGCTTCTGGGGTTCTGGCCCTGCTGGTGGACCTCCTGAGTGCACCTAGGTTTTGGCCACTGTGTAACACAGAATGTTGGTCTGAATAGGCCATTGGCCTGATCCAACAGGGCTTCTCTTATGTTATGATATCAGCCTACAAGGGACTAAGAACAAAATTAAAGGCGTCTCTTCTTCTTCTGAATCAGTCTTTCAGGACTCTTCACTCATTAAAAGTAGAAGTAACGAAACTGTCTAGTTTGAGCAAAATGACTTCAGGTGGCATAAGGCAACCGCTAATGGGCTAGAACCCTGACCTTGGATGGCCTGGCCTAGCCCAATCTTATCAGATCTCGGAGGCTAAGCAAGCTCAGCCCTGGATTCAAGACCACCAAGGGAGTCCAGGGTTGCTACACAGAGGTAAACACCAGCAAACCACCTCTGTTCACTTCTTGCATTGAACGAGGTCACCAGGAGTCGGCTGAGACTTGGCAGCACTTGACACACTGTGAGGAATTTCACATTACCCTTTTTAACCCATTTTGAAGCCGTTTTTGATCCGTTGTGGAGTAAATCGGTATAGGGCTGCCATTTCACACATGGCTTTCCCCTTCCGGTAAAGAGCTGGATCTGAAGCGGTTTGCCATTTCAGACTGCACCACTTTCCCCCCGCTGTTTTTTGCCCGCATGGGCGATCTCCGGCTTTTTTTTTTAACGGTCGCTTTAGAGTGCTGTTGTGTCCACTGACCGCCACCTGAGGTCAGCACACACACCTGAGCTTCAGTCCTGGACAACAATGGGGACTAGGATCCTAGCCCTACACTGGGGAACCAATGGGAACCATGGCGGGAGATTCAAACCCACCAATGGTGACCAGAGGTGTGTCCCCAGGTTTGTATATAGTTGGCCTGCCGGCCGTTTGTCCCCTGTCTTGTTGTGTACTGAATAAAGCGTGCTATGCACCACCACGTAGTCTATCGTTTGTTCGGGCGACCACCCACTACATAACAGTGGCGACGAGGATGGGATGATCGCCCTCCTAAACAACGACCCTAAGCCGCGCAGCCTAGCCGGACCTCAAGAGCGCAGCGCACGCCGCTCGCCGGACAGCCGCACGTCGCCTACCACGTAGTCTATCGTTTGTTCGGGCGACCACCCACTACATAACAGTGGCGACGAGGATGGGATGATCGCCCTCCTAAACAACGACCCTAAGCCGCGCAGCCTAGCCGGACCTCAAGAGCGCAGCGCACGCCGCTCGCCGGACAGCCGCACGTCGCCAGCCGCCGCCGGATCGCCCGCCTCGCACGTCGGCTTC
>NW_015162532.1:212735-212889 GCF_001447785.1 Gekko japonicus | reverse complement strand
GAACCCGGTGAGCGGCCGCTGTCCTGCCGAGCTGCTGATGGGCCAGAGGCCAACGATCCTACTAGACCGCCTACACCCCGATCGGGCTCCGGGCCTGCGGAAACCCACCGAGCAGAGGGAGGCGCCACGCGGGTTCTTCCCTGGGGAACCCGTC
>NW_015162532.1:209298-212668 GCF_001447785.1 Gekko japonicus | reverse complement strand
CACATGCCAGCAGAGGTACCGGAGCAGCGGGCAGAGCTAGAAGGGGGTCCTGACGAGGGCCCAGAACAAACCCTGCCCGCACCAGAGGACTCACACCAGGATAACCAGCCCCCGGCAGCGGATGCGGGGTCCCCAGAGCCCGAATCAGTAGCCACAGAGGCCCCAGCACCACCTCAGACTTCTGCCCCGGAGGTCCGAACCCCGGAGGCCCCAGCTCCGGCCCCCAGACGATCCGCGAGGGTGCAACGGCCCCCAGCGTACCTTAAAGACTATGTCTCATAGGGGAGGTTTCGGACTATGGGGGGAGGGATGTTGTGTCCACTGACCGCCACCTGAGGTCAGCACACACACCTGAGCTTCAGTCCTGGACAACAATGGGGACTAGGATCCTAGCCCTACACTGGGGAACCAATGGGAACCATGGCGGGAGATTCAAACCCACCAATGGTGACCAGGGGTGTGTCCCCAGGTTTGTATATAGTTGGCCTGCCGGCCGTTTGTCCCCTGTCTTGTTGTGTACTGAATAAAGCGTGCTATGCACCACCACGTAGTCTATCGTTTGTTCGGGCGACCACCCACTACATAACAAGTGCTATAGCGCTATAGTGCTATAACAACACTCCAGCCATTCCAATTGGGTTGATATAATGCTGTTGTGTAATAGCGTTATACCATTATAGCGCTATAGCACAATAAAGCGCATGTTCCCCCCAAAAAAAGCTGGAAATCGCACGCGTGGGCAACAAATGGCGAGAAAAAGCGCATCGGAACCGGGAGAGGAAACTGAAGACTACTTGGAAGCGGTTGACAAGTAAAACGCTTCAGCCCCATTTCCTAAATGGGACAGAAGTGTTTGTGAGTGAAATTACAAATATATTCCGGTAGGGAACCGGTTCTAAAACGGTTCTGTCTGAAATGACAGACCAGAAACCGTTTGGGAACCGTTCCTCTTCCAGATTATATCGTCTGTCCGAAATTCCTCACAATGTTCCAAAGCAGTGCCTGCTATGGGAGCTGAGCGTGGAGGGGGTTGCCAATTAAATATTTGTGCCTGAAAGCATGTGCTTTGCTCAATAGAGCTGAACTTGGAGGCTCACACGTCAGTCGTGCACTTTGCAGCAACTTGACCTGCGCTTATATAGAAAAAAGACAAGGAAGATATGGACGTTTAATCATTTTGAAATAACAGTGTGCCGCGATACTGGTGGTGTTTCCTTGTTCTATGAAGTTGTTGCAGCATGGCTTTTGGGTGTATTTAAGTTGTTTATGTTGGAATTAATTGTGTTTATGTAAAAATTTGCTCCAAAATGCTCATATATTTTTAAAAATAATTTTTATTACTAAACATTTATGAGTGAACAAAAGGCGATAGAAAAGGTAATAAAAGTTATCTTGCTATACAGTATCTCTTCATATAGAGGGTTTGGAGGAATAATATTCCCAGACAAATAAAACATAATAGGTATCCACATAACCCAGAGTTGGGCTGAGCTCTTCACTGGGTCTGTTGACTGTATACTTTCAGTAATTTTCGCCATTATTATATGTCTCCAGATTTTTTGGTGCCAGGTTTGTATTGATGGTTTCAATTGACTTTTCCAAACTGATGCAATTATTAATTTAGCAATGGTTAATAGTGTGGCAACAATTTTCTTTTTTTCCCCCATTTCCAAATTGGGAATCAGGCCAAATATTTAGTAATACTGACTCTGGAGTAAGTAGAATTCTGCATCCAGTGATCATTTTGATTGCGGTGGCGCAGGCAGTAAGAATGCCTGCAAAGTAACATCAATGAACAGCCATTACAGTTGTTCGAAACCCACCGCAGTCGGGGTGAGCTCCCGGCCCACGTCCCAGCTCCCGCCCACCCAGCGGTTCGAAAGCATCATAAATGCAAGTAGATAAAGTGGGTACCTGCCCTAGGTGGCAGGGGGCACCCCTCCTCCTTGTGAGGTAAAGGACTCGGCGGTGGCAACGATGGCGGCAGAGCAGTTCCTGGCGACCTGGTGGAGCAATGTCAGAGGCGGAGCCCGGAGAAAGTGGAGCCTTGGAGAGCATGGTGACGTGCAGCACAGCGCGGCGGAGCCACCTGTGGACAGTAGCCGGAACTGCACCCAACACAGAGCCACGCGCCAAGACAAGACCTGCCAGAAGAAGCTGCTCGGGGAAGATCGGCTCCAGAAAGGGCACCAGGACGGCAATATCTGAAGCCGTGGAAGGAAGCCAGATGACAACTAGCCCGGGGTGCTGGTAGGCAGTCACCACCCTGTAGACAATGCGGCCCTAGTTAGGTTAATTGGTTGGTTAGAACCACTATGTAAACCGCCCAGCAACCCTTTGGGGTCAGGGTGGTATATAAGCCGAAGGTATAAATAAATAAAAATAAATAAAATGATCATCTCCCAGAACAAGGTTAAAGCAGAACAGTCCCACCAAACAGTGCTCATGTATGTATATAAACGTGTATGCTTAGTTGTTACTGGCGCGGATGGATAACTTTTTGTTCTTAACACACATTGCTTATTTGGTTACTTATGTGCTTGCACTGTGTTCCCGTTATTGCTTCGTAGATCTCAGAAGCTAAGCAACATCAGCCCTGGTTAGTATTTGGATGGGAGACCACCAAAGGAAGTCCAGGGCTACTACACAGAGGCAGGCAATGGGAAACCACCTCTGAACGTCTCTTGCTTTGGAAACTCTCTTTTTTTTCCCGGCCCCCCGAAGGGGATTTTTTTTTTAATTACATTTTTCTAAAGACTACAAATCTACAACGAAAATAAGGGAAGGGGACTACGATTAGGGATAAAGAAAAGAAAACCCACTACTATCTAAAACCCCAAGAGAGGAGATCCTCAAAATCTCTTAAGTACAAAGTCAGTTCTAAACTCGCTAACAATTTTTTGAACTTAGAAGAAGAAGAAGAGAAGAGATTGGATTTCTACCCCGCTCTTCACTTGGAGTCTCAGAGCGGCTTACAAACTCCTTTCCCTTCCCCTCCCCACAACAGACACCCTGTGAGGTGGGTGGGGCTGAGAGAACTCTTGACAGAAACTGCTCTTTTTCAAGGACAGCTGTGCCAGAGCTTGCGACTGACCCAAGGTCACATCAGCAGGTGCAAGTGGAGGAGTGGGGAATCAAACCCGGTTCTCCCAGATTAGAGTCCGCACACTTAACCACTACACCAAACTGGCTCTCTTAGTCAGGTCTGCTATTACAACTTTTGAATCTTAAATTAACTGTTGAAAAGAAAAACCCCAGAGCATTTCGTTACAATCAACCTTTTTCAAAGGCACAATACAGAGTCCTTCAGCCTTCATTTCTTCTTATCCTGTCTTCTTCATAATTTATAAGGACTTTTAGGAGCCGCTTC
>NW_015162532.1:177474-209015 GCF_001447785.1 Gekko japonicus | reverse complement strand
TGTCTCTTTGAGAATCTCATTACTATTTCCCCAGGCAGATTATTCTTTTTTATATATACGGAATATGACCTATAGGCCACATCCATTTCGCTCATCAAGTACTCCGCTGTCAAATCTGTCACCGGGACTAGTGCTTCGCTCAGCATTTGCTTTAGAGTCTCTCCTTTAGACACCCTGGAATCGGAGAACCAAGTTTGCCTTCTCCATTTGCAGCTGTAAAAGTTGTTCTTCTGTGGAGACTTGCTTCTTTTCCAATTTTTGTACCTTTTTCTTCACCTTTTGAGTAGTGGCATCAACTTCTTTCACCTTCTCAGCTGTTTGCTCTGTAATTTTAAGGGTCTCATTCACTTGTGCTTGCTGGGTGGTGATACATTTGGTCATTGTAGACAGCTAGTCATCTGTTCCAGCAGGGGGCGCAGAGATTCTGCCAACATTTTAGCCAACTCGGTGGTTCCTTCTGGTTTTGGACTCTCCCCTTTCGCTTTTAAAAGTTTCTCCTTCTCTGTCCTCTTCCCCGCCATCTTTTATCGATTGTTTACTTTCGCCGCAATTTCTAAAGTCTCTGAATGTGCACTCAAACGCTTGGTAAGTTTTTCTCTACAGATTTCAATGCTTTCGCTTCCGCTCCCCCCCCCCCGTTTTTTTGCTTAAAAGTTCGTGCGCATGGGAGGGGGCCCTCCCCCCGCTCGTTTCACTTTACACTTTATGCTGACTCACGTTCATATTGGTCTTCCAACCTCTCTTAGTCTCTTATTCGACTGCTCGATTCCCAGCATCACTAGGTTCCATACAGACGCTCACAGGAGGGACCATCAGAGCGGAAAGGCACCTCAATTCCCCAGCATCGCAGTGGCAAAGAGGTGACCTCTCAAAAGCCCCATGGCTAGAAGCCCTTCGCCGGGCCTCGTGGGGGGCAACGAGCCTGTGTACCCCCTCCTTCCTGCTCGTGCGCAGCTCACATCCCCGGGAGGTCTGGGAGATGCGACTGCTCAGCGTTCTGCCATCCACCGGACCTTTGGGAACTCTACAGGGTCACCATAAATCAGTTGGGACTTGATGCCATTTTCCATCACCACCTTCCCCATGATCTCTTGGGAAATGGTAGGTGATTACTCTAGCTAGTTAACCAATTAATTAATTAATTCAGTTCACACACATCATGAATTAGTGGAAGAAACCTTTTTTATTTTATTTTTTTTATTTTTAATTCAGGTTAGCTTTGCCCAGACA
Source organism: Gekko japonicus (assembly GCF_001447785.1). Taxonomy (NCBI): domain Eukaryota; kingdom Metazoa; phylum Chordata; class Lepidosauria; order Squamata; family Gekkonidae; genus Gekko; species Gekko japonicus. The sequence continues at coordinate 207,785 of NW_015162532.1, read as the reverse complement.
AGGCCAAATAAGTCTTTTCAGATAACCCTCTCACAGCATCTTCTCATGGTAGCCCTGTGAAAACGCAGGCTTGGCCTCGGTTAAGTGGAAATGAGAGAAATGTGCCAGACTTCGCAAATGTCCTCGTGGTCTCTGTCACTTAGTATCGGTTTTCTGTCTCTCCCGTGCGGTAGAGTGTGCAATGTTTCTGATGCAAAGAGACGTGTGAGGCTTTGATGCATTGACACAGTGCTAATAACCCCATCAAGACTCAATGTTTAATGGCATCTTCTCCCTTTGCTGTGAAGTTCCACAATCTATCACGTGCCTCACAGGCAGATGAGGAAGCTAACTTTTCATTTGAGGTAGAGGTCAATGGTTTTATGCCACGACTAGCAGCATCACTCGCTCAGGATGGGAGGTATTTCACTGGCAGCATTGCTAGCGTTGCCAGCCTCCAGACGGCACCTTGTTGCCAGAGGCACTGCCTTTACTCTTGGGCATCCCACTACTGACCTGAACCAAATTCCCCAAAAGTCAAGCACTCTCCGCTTGACTTGAGTCAGCCTGCAAGCATTCGGCAAAAAGGGAATTCATATTGAGGTGACAACCGGGCAACCCTCAGAGCAAACCTCCAGTCTGCTCCCCCACCCAGGAAGATATGCGTATGAAACAATGGCAGTCTCACCAGGTAAAACATCTACATTTCTAAAGACTATTCAGAGGCCACCTGGTGAATAGCCTTGTCTCCAGTAATTCTTTGCCTCAATTCAATTCAATTCATTTCTACAGTCCTTTGTTCTTGTTGTTCAGTCGCACAGTCGAGTCCGACTCTTCGCAACCCCATGGATCATCTCCCGCCAGGCCCTCCTGTCTTCCGCTGTCCTCTGAACTTTGCTCAATTTCAGGTTCGTTGCATCTATGACACTGTCTAACCATCTCATCCTTTGCCGTCCCCGTCTTCTTTGACCTTCAGTCTTTCCCAGCATCAGGGTCTTCTCCAGTGAGTGCTCCCTTCTCATTTGGTGGCCAAAGTAGTTGAGCTTCAGTTTCATTATCTGGCCTTCCAGGGAACAGTCAGGGTTGATTTCTTTGAGGATTGACTGATTTGATCTTCTTGCAGTCCAAGGGACTCTCAAGAGTCTTCTCCAGCACCATAGTTCAAAAGAATCTATTCTTCGGCACTCGGCCTTCCTTATAGTCCAACTCTCGCAGCCATACATGACTACTGGGAATACCATTGCTTTGACCATGTGGACTTTTGTTGGCAGGGTGATGTCTCTTGTAATGTATTGAAATGATTACATGAATCACCTCATAGGACTCCCATGTTAAGCTTCGAGCCAGACCAGGGCTCCTCTGAGCGAACTTCCTATTGGTCGCTTCGTAACAGCGACCAATCAGAACGATACCATTCCCTAGGAGGGAAAGACTCCCATTGGTCTTTATTCTAGCAATCTCATTGGTTGTTATTTGTAAATAGGCGTGGCTACATTAGCCCGGTTATGTTTAAAAGGAGCATAAGCTCCCACTGTTTTCTGTTCTGGTTTCTTACTGAGTTAGTGCTTGCTCGTTACTTCCAATAAAGCTGAATCACTTGCTGAATCACTGTACGAGTCCTTTGTTAGCGCGATCTAACAATTGGCGACGAGGATGGGATGTTAGAGCAGGTAGGCAGCCCTGCGGACATCCACACTTCGGACTCGGAAGAAAGCGGGCAGAGCACAGCAGCCGATCCGGCGGAGGCGCCACCAGCTCCGGTGCCCAAGTCTCCCCCGATGGCTGGAAGCCAGAAGTTCGAGTGCTTCGAACCCTCCTCAGAAGACTGGGACTCCTACCTGTCCAGGTTCGAGTTCCATCTGGAGACCCACGACATCACCGATGAGGCGAAGAAACGAGCATGCCTCCTGAGTTCCTGCGGGAAGGGGACCTTCGACATAGCCAGGTCGTTGGTGGCCCCAACTGATATAAAGACTGTCACCTACGCTGACATCACGGAGAAGCTTAAGGCTCACTATTCTCCACAACCGTCGGAGATCGCCTGCCGGCACGCTTTTTACAAGCGGAACCAGGCCGGAGGCGAGACCATCGCAGATTTCGTGGCGGCCCTTCGCAAAGCCGCACGGCCATGTAATTTCCACAACGTGGAGGAAGCCCTCAGAGACCGTCTCGTCTGCGGTCTCAAAGATGAAAGGCTGCAACAGAGGCTGTTCGCCCGCACCACCCTGACCTGGGCAGTGGCCTACGAAGAGGCCGTGGCCGCGGAAGCAGCGGAGAAGTCCACGAAGGAGGTCCGCCAGCGGGTGGCAGAGCCCAGTATACACGCTCAACGAGACAGCGAGGGCGAAGACGCGGATGATGACGTCAACGCGGTTCGAGGCAAGCGGACCCCAGCGAAGACTACCAACGTCAAGCCTTGCTCCGGTTGTGGCGGGAAGCACCAGCGCGGCTCCTGTTGGGCTCGTGATGTCGACTGCAGAGCGTGTGGGCGGCGTGGTCATCTGGCCAGAGTCTGCAGATCAGCGAAGAAGGATCCCTCAACTAACAACCGGTCAGCGCAGAGGGGCACTCCAGTCAGCACCCAAGGCAAGACCCGTTCCTCAGCATCGGAAGCAAGCTGCCAGTTGACGGCGACCTTGTCGAGCGCATCGGCCGTAAATCGCACCAGCAGCCAGGGCAAGATCACCGTGACTCCACTCCTCGACGGCCGACCCTGTACAATGGAGGTGGACTCAGGATCGTCCGTGACGGTGATTTCTGCCGCGTCCTGGCGCCAGTTGTTCCCGAACCGAAGCCGGCGGCGGCTCCAGCCTGCGGGAACCAGAGTGTCCGACTTCCAGGGCAACCGAATTCCCTTGGCCGGACGGGACTCTGTTACTGTTGAGTATAAGGGGAAATGTGTTAAACTGTCATTCCTGATTGCAGAGGGAGACCGGGTTAACCTGCTAGGGTTAGATTGGTTTGAGCCATTGGGCATCGGTATTTCTGGGATTAACAGGATGTCTGAAAATAAATGGGGCATGCTGTACGACCTGTTCCCTGATGTATTTGCCGAAGGGTTGGGAAGGTACAAGGGCCCCCCGGTTGCGTTTGACTTAGATCCGTCAGTCAAACCTATTAGGTTGAAGTATCGGAAAGTACCTGTGTCTCTCAAACATAAGGTGGAAAAAGAGATTGACAAACTAGTTGAGCAAGGGGTTTTAGAGCCAGTACCATACAGCAAATGGGAGACCCCGATCGTAACCCCTGTCAAATCAGATGGGTCCATACGACTATGCGCCGATTACAAATGTACGATTAACAAGGCGCTGCAGCAACATTCGTACCCGGTCCCGGTAATAAGCCACATTTTGGCTTCCCTGGGGGGTGGCAAGATTTTCGCCAAATTTGACCTGGCCCAGGCATACCAGCAGTTGCCTGTCACCCCGGAGGCTGCCGAGGCCCAAACAATTGTAACCCACCAAGGGGCTTTTAAAGTGAACAGGCTGCAATTCGGGGTCAACGTAGCACCTGGGATTTTTCAGGGCCTCATGGAACGTCTACTAAGGGGGGTACCTGGCACAGTGCCCTATTTTGACGACGTGCTGATTGCGGGCGGGTCTGAACAGGAACTACTGGACCGGGTTAAAGAGGTCCTCAGGCGTTTTCAAAATGCCGGCCTCAGAGTTAAGCGCTCAAAATGCACGCTCGGGGTGGAAAGTGTGGACTTCCTGGGGTTTCGCATTGACGCAGAGGGAGTCCACCCCACGGATGAGAAGGTATCTGCAATCCAAAACGCCCCCAGGCCGGTGAGTAAGAAGGAGCTCCAATCCTTTTTAGGACTCCTGAATTTTTATCATGCGTTTTTACCGCATAAGGCATCAGTGGCGGCCCCTTTGCACGCGCTTTTGCACAAGGAGGCAAAATGGAAGTGGGGGCAGGCCGAGGAAAAGGCTTTTGTGGGAGTCAAGGAGCTGCTGACATCTAATGCCGTACTCACGCATTATGATGAACACAAGCTCCTGGTGTTAGCTGCTGACGCTTCACCGTTTGGAGTAGGCGCAGTTTTAAGCCATCTGATGCCTGATGGGAGCGAAGCGCCTATCGCTTTTTATTCTAGATCACTATCTGCGGCAGAGCGGAACTATGCCCAGATAGACAAGGAGGGTCTGGCGTTGGTAGCGGCTGTCAAAAAGTTCCATGATTTTATTTTTGGCAGACGATTTTTGCTGGTCACTGACCACAAGCCGCTACTGGGGATTTTTGCGCCCGATAAGCAATTGCCAAACATCATGTCCCCACGCATGCTTAGATGGGCGATATTTTTGCAGGCTTATGATTTTGACTTAGAGCACCGGCCTGGGAAAGCGATTGGGCATGCGGATGCCCTCAGCCGGTGCCCGGTGCCGGACATTGGCGCAGACCCTGCCCCCGCCTGTGAGGTCTTGGCAATTGAGGAGCTTCCTCGACCCCCGGTATCATCCAGGGACATTGCAGCACACACGGCCAAGGATAGCGTGCTGTCCCGAGTATTAAACTGGGTTTGGAGGGGGTGGCCGGTTGGAAGCGTTGAACCGGAGTTCGGCCCTTACAAAAGCCGTCAAAATGAACTATCCATTTCTAAGGGCTGTGTATTATGGGGGAACAGGGTGGTGGTTCCTGACAAACTCAGGACGAGAGTGTTAGAGTCGCTGCACGAGGGTCACCCCGGTATGGTACACACCAAAGCGTTGGCCAGAGGGTATGTCTGGTGGCCGGGGCTGGACAAAGAGATCGAAGAATGGGTACGAGGGTGTCCCAAATGCCAGCAAGTCAGACCCGATCCCCCACAAGCTACACCCCAAGGCTGGGAGTCATCTGGTAAACCCTGGGCCAGATTGCATATAGATTTTGCTGGCCCTCTCCAAGGGCAAATGTTCCTAATTGTGGTGGACGCTATGTCCAAATGGCTGGAGGTCGTGCATATGAAATCGACCACATCACTTGCTGTGATCCATGCGCTCCGCCGACTTTTTGCCACCCACGGGTTGCCTGACGTCATCGTCAGTGACAACGGGCCTCAATTTGTGTCTGAGGAATTTAGGCTCTTCCTCACGAGTAATGGCATACGCCAAATGACTTCGGCCCCTTTCCATCCGGCATCTAATGGCCAAGCCGAACGGATGGTCAGGACGGCCAAAGAGGCCCTGGGTAAAATGGACGAAGGGGACTGGAGCCAGAGGCTGGGCTCCTTTCTTTTGCTGCAGCACACCACCCCCTGTAGTGCTACAGGCCGTAGTCCGGCCGAATTGTTAATGGGGCGGAGACTCACGACCCGTTTGAACCGAATGCACCCAGACCTCACAGAAGATCAGTCCGAGCGTACCACTGCGCAACCGAAGGTGCGCATGTTTGAAAAAGGGGACAAGGTTTTCGCACGAAATTATGCAAACGGGCACTTGTGGCTTCCTGGGGTTATATCCGACTCTGTGGGTACTCGAATGTATGTGGTGCAGTTAGCTGACGGTCGAATATGGCGGCGCCACATAGATCAGTTAAGGAGACGTTGGGCTAGGGACAGCGCTGACTCTCCGACGGCTGAATCCCCTGATGTCGAGTGGACACCCCCAGAGCAGGCGGTGAGTACCGAAAGGCCCGGTACTGTCCCCGAGTCAGGGCAGAACCCTGTGTGCGGGGCTGAAATCCCAGTCGAGTCTGTGCCTGATCCAGGCTGTAGTGAACCCCACTCTGACCCACAACCTTGTCTGCCCGTGGAGCCTGCACCGCTCCGCAGGTCCCAGCGTTCGCGGCAAATGCCGACTTATCTGAAGGACTATGAGTGTAAATACTGTTGGAATAACTGATGTACAAAGGTTGATTGCATGTTTGTAAATAATAAAACAATTGGGATGATGGCTTAACTTAGGGGGGAGGAATTGTAATGTATTGAAATGATTACATGAATCACCTCATAGGACTCCCGTGTTAAGCTTCGAGCCAGACCAGGGCTCCTCTGAGCGAACTTCCTATTGGTCGCTTCGTAACAGCGACCAATCAGAACGGTACCATTCCCTAGGAGGGAAAGACTCCCATTGGTCTTTATTCTAGCAATCTCATTGGTTGTTATTTGTAAATAGGCGTGGCTACATTAGCCCGGTTATGTTTAAAAGGAGCATAAGCTCCCACTGTTTTCTGTTCTGGTTTCTTACTGAGTTAGTGCTTGCTCGTTACTTCCAATAAAGCTGAATCACTTGCTGAATCACTGTGCGAGTCCTTTGTTAGCGCGATCTAACATCTCTACTTTCTATCATGCTGTTTAGGTTCGCCATCGCTTTCCTCCCAAGGAGCAGGCGTCTTTTAATTTCATGGCTGCTGTCACAGTCTGCAGTGATCTGGGATCCCAGGAACGTGAAGTCTGTCCCTACTTCACCTACTTCCCCTTCTATTTGCCAAGGAGTGATGGGGCCGGATGCCATGATCTTAGTTTTTTTGATGTTGAGCAAGAGGCTCTTAAGGTCCTCTTCACTTTCAGCCATTAGAGTGGTATCATCTGCATATCTGAGGTTGTTGATCTTTCCCCCAGCAATTAGAGTGGTATCGTCTGCATATCTGAGGTGGTTGATCTTTTCCCCAGAAATCTTTATTTTTTTAATATTTTCATTTATATTTTAATGTTAATAAAAAGCAAATTTATATATTTTTCAGTAAAAAAAATATGTGTGTGATATTTGTCCATGTCTTGCGGCTCCCAAAAACCTGACGTTTATTTTTCTTGCGGCTCGCAAACACCTGATGTTTATTCTGTGTGGCTGTTACGTTCAGCAAGTCTGGCCATGGCCACCCCTGCTCTAGGCTGATCCTGCATTGAGCAGAGAATTGGACTAGATGGCCTGTATGGCCCCTTCCAACTCCGTGATTCTATCATTCTATGTATTTATCTGACCATTTAAACACAGGCACTTTGGATACACTGGAGTGGCTCCAACTCTCCTGTAAGTAGCCTTTCTCCAACTAAAGTGGTTCTTCCTTCAATGGTGTTAATAAACCTGGGGAATTGTGAATATTTAAATGGCAATAGACACAGATTCCCATAGCCCGTGAATAGAAGAGGAGGCTATGTGGCTAAAACAATCGGTTTCTTTACTAAATATTCTCAAGTAGGCTCTTTTTGTAGAAAAAGCCCAGCAGGAACTCATTAGCATAATAGGCCACACCCAACAGCAGAAACCCATTAGCATATTAGGCCACACCCCAGCCAGCACAGCTCATTAGCCCATTAGGCCACACCCCCATGTTACCAGAAGTGTGGTCATCTAGCCACACCCACTTTTTGCTTGTTATTATGTTTACCTTGTTTGTTGTCAAAACCCAGGGCTTTTTTTGTAGCAGGAACTCCTTTGCATGTTAGGCCACACCCCCTAAAGTAGCCAATCCTAAAGAGTTCCTGCTGTTGGGTGTGGCCTATTATGCTAATGAGTTCCTGCTGGGCGTGGCCAACTTGGGAGCCAGCCGGAACTCCGTTCCTTTGCGTTCCTGCCCCCAAAATAGCCCTGTTCTCAAGCATACAAATAATAATCAAGCGTTCACACTCACAATACAGAACTAAGAATGCAGAGTTGAAAGGATAGTGACGTTTGCATGAGCAGGAGTATCGCTGGTGGGTAAGACATTACCTGTCCAACAAGAGGAGTAGATCATGCAGCGAAAAATGGAACACAATGAGGGGGAAGGGATCGTGAGTCGACCAGCAATACATGTGGACTGATTCCAAAACAACCGAGAACGGAGCCAACAACGTAGGATGGGGAAGAAGCAAGAGAGTGACCTCAGGGAGAGCCCACCATAAATGAGCAATGACTCATGTGGTCACTGGTTCCCAGGGAGTACTAGAAAAAAACTTAAACTCTGGATGGGGGCATAAAGTGATTAACAGCTGGGCAATTGGACATCGATGATCGGCAGGGAGTGACGCCTCTGGGGGAAGGGGGTGAGACAAAGGAGAGGGCAAAGAGATCCGGTCACACTGCAGGTCCAGTACTTCATATTAATGATCCGATACTCGACAGCGGCGTTATCTGGATGGGTGGCAGGAAGGCTTCATCACTGTTATTGTCTTTAGTTGGACACAGTCGTTTGTGGTAGGCTGGCTCAGGCGGAAGAGGAAGGTGTTACTTTCCAGGTGATGCTAACACACCGGGGGGGAGGGGGATGCTGTGTGATGGAGAAGAGATGTCCTCATGGCCTCTGTTCAGGAACATTGTATTTATATGTGCATTTTATGTAAGCCGCCCTGAGTCTGCCTCGGCGGGGAGGGCAGAGTATGAATTGAATACATAAATTTTAAAATATAAATAAACAAACACCTGTCCCCTGCCAGAGCATGGCTTTTTCTCTGATCTGCTGCTGTCTCTATGCGCACGGAGTCCAGGGCTGGTGGTCTGCATTCCGAGGCTTGGGTGGATGCAGAGGTGCAGGGGGCAGGAGGCTCCTGTGTAGTCCCGGGTCCACATCTGGCTCGGCATACTTCTTGGAACCACAGCTCTGTCCGTTGCCCTGGCGCACACTCCGCACAGCCCAGCAAAGCAGTGATATTAAAAGAGTCCTTAATAGTGCCACATGACATGGCTGCCGGGCAGCGATGGGACACAGCAATACTCGGCTAGCTGTGCCAGCTGGGTGACTGTTGCTTCAGTCCTACTTTCCTGAGAGTCATTCCAATGGGATGCAATGGGACTAACTCCCAGGAAGCCCTGCTTTGGAGCGTTCCCTTCAGCGAGGCAGCTTTGATTTTGAGAGGGTAAGCCCGGCATCCATCCGTTATATAAAATTAAAGAAGGGGGGGGGAGAGAGAAAGTTGAAAAGTCAATTTTGGAAAAATAGGGGCCCACCAGTAGGTAATGGATTGAATGCATGAATTAGTCGTCAGTACACAAACAGATCTTTCTTGCACAAGAAAAGGAAGGAGGAGGAGGAGGAGGTGTTCTTAACTGTTTTAATCTGATTATTAATGTATTTATATTGTACTGCCGAATGGCCTTGTGATCCACCCTGAGCCCACTTGTGGGGAGGGTGGAATATAAATCTGAAAAATAAAATAAAATGAAGAGGAGGAGGAGGAGGAGGAGATGGGATTTATACCCCGCCCTTCACTCAGAGTCTCAGAGCGGCTTACATCCTTTCGCTTCCCCTCCCCACAACAGACACCCTGTGAGGTAGGTGGGACTGACCCGTCTGAGAGAGCTCTTCTGAGAACTGCTCTTGAGAGAATAGCACTGAAAGAACTTGTAACTGACCCAAGGTCACACCAGCTGCTGTATGTGGAGGAGTGGGGAACCAAACCCAGTTCTTCCAGATAAGAGTCCACACTCCTAACCACTCCATCAAACTAGCTCGTCTTCTTTCTCCAGCCACAGAGATTATCTATCTGACACCAACTGGCTGTAGGTACAACACTTTCCAAATATTAATAAAATAAAAGGTAAAGGTTCCCTTGCTCGAAAGCCAGTCGAATCCGACTCTAGGGTTGCGGTGCTCATCTCTGTTTCAAAGCCGAAGAGCCAGCGCTGTCCGAAGACGTTTCCGTGGTCATGTGGCCAGCATGACTAAACACCAAGGCGCACGGAACACTGTGACCTTCCCACCAAAGTGGTACCTATTTATCTACTTGCAATTTCTTGCTTTCGAACTGCTAGGTTGGCAGGAGCTGGAACTAGAGACGGGAGCTCACTCCGTCATGCGGCACACTCGGGTCTTGAACTGCTGAACTACTAACCTTCCACAGCCTGCAGTTCAGCGTCTTAACCACTCGAGCCACTGCAGCTCCATTAATAAAATATCCATCCATAATTAATAGTAAAATCCATTTAATGTGATTCAACCACTAGATCACGTGAACAAGGACTGTTAGCGGTGTTAATGAAATTCCCATCAATGATGAGCCAGGAACACCAGTCCTGAAAAAGACTGCTGGCAACTGTCCACTTCTTAAGGTGTTCCTCTGCACAAAAACAAGACTCAAGTTCCTTGTCAATCTGTTACAAAAAAAACCTGGGCTGTGATATTGGGACTTGTGAACCTAACATTTCATTCCTCGATACACTGGATCCAGTGCAAAGGCGAACAGCAGTGTCTCCAGAGCCAGCTAGGGGCTGGTTCACACATGCATGTTCATGTTAATTACTGCAACATTGAGTGGCAGCTGTCTTCTGTGAATGAGGCCATCAGAGAGATATATAAGCACAAATAAAACTGCTATTTTGTTTCACATCACCTTGGATGCAATGTTTTGGGTTCCCCCCCCCTCCTGCTATCTCTTTACACATAATGAGTAGACATGGAAGGCACAAAGAGATATCTAAATAGTAAGTCACAATTCAAGCAGGGTTTTTTCCCCCCCTTTTACCTACATACCTTTTAAAATTGGAGGTGGAAGCTGATGAGTGACGAGAGCAGTGGGTTGCTTAACCGTGTGAGAAATAATCATGTGAAATGGATGTACCCAAATTAGTTTGGACACATCCAAACAGGTCACTGAACAATCTTGCCCAAACATGGTCAACAGGATATCATTCAAAGTGGAGGGCTTTTGAACAGGCCTACTTAAGTCTACCACTGTTTTGCAGTTGAGGGACATTTCAAAAACAATCATGGAGGGAGTTCTGTGCAGGGCCGGCCTGTTATTGTTAAATTTTAGACTGTCGCCTAGGGCGACGGTTTGACAAGGGCGCCGTTCTGGCCGGCCTCATCCCCTCCTCGCCTTGCACAGGAAGCCTCCCTTGCTCCGTCCCCGGCAAGAGACTCCCCTCTTTGCAGTCCCCAGACAGAAAGAGAAGGAGGCGGGGGGGACAGACATCGGGAACAGCCCGGGACAACGGGAAAGTGCCGCTCGCCCTCTGCTGCCCCCGTGGTCTCTTTGGAGCTCCTTTTGCAGCCTGGCACAGGCCCCCTCCTCTTGAGTGATCCCGCCCCCCCCCACGCATTTGCAGCTCGCCCCCTCAGCCCGCCTGCTGCGGCTCCGGCACCTTTTCCCGTTCCGCCCCTCACGGGGGGGGGGGGCAGAATGTATCCTCGCCTAGTGGGCAAAAAGAACTGGGTCCGTCACTGGTTCTGTGACTGAATAAAGGAAAAGTGAAAAACCTCTTCGGAATGCTCAAGCTAATGAGCACATTGACCGTAGCTCTTAAGACCCTGGCTGTTCATTATCGATAGTAGATTTTAGTAAAACAACTAGATAGAGACAAGTTAATTTTTAAAAACTCGGTTATTAGGACTGGTCTAGGACTGTGGGTGGTAGTACCCAAGCATAGGCCTGGGTCTCAGAGGCCTGAACAGGCCAAAAGCCCCAAAGCTGGTCTCCTAGTAGTTATAGACTAGGCCAAGCCAATCCAGAGCTTTCCTCCTGTATGCCACTCACAAAGGCCAGTGTAGCATTTGTAGGTCCTTTTTCTGTTATACCATATTTCCAGGTGCCAGTATTTGGAGGAGTCCCAAACCAGGATTTACTAATGGCTGTTGGTGAACTGGCTGTGCAAGTTTCAGTGAAAGACTCTATTAGACCTTGGGTTCGTTTCTTTTTCCATTCTAAATAAAGTTATACTTAAAAAGGTTTTCAGCATATTCCTGAGAAATTTTAGCATTTTACAATCAGTATAGCTATCCTATTCCTGTTTCCTTCTGGGTTCGAGTAGGGTTGCCATCCCTCCGATGGGGGAGGGGTTCCCCTCGATTTTGGGGGCCCTGATCTGCCTGCTGGCCAGCTGGCCGGTGGGAGAACCCTGCCCCTGAAGACCTCCATGGCGCCCAATGTGCCCGGCTCAATGATGTACCCAGAGGTGACATCATCACACCGGGCACGTTGTGGGGGGGGGGCGCTCTAGCATTCAGCAAAAAAAATCCCTCCATGGTGATCATGGAGTTTTTTGCAGAATGCTAGAGCATCCCCCCCCCCCACAATGTGCCTAGCACGATGACATCAATTCTGAGTGATGTCATCATGGCACATGCACTATGCACATGTGCCTGAAGATCTCAGAGAGGACCCAGGAGCCCCCACCACCAAAAGGTAGGGACGGGCAACCCCAACTCTGAGGCCTGAGTGTACACAGTAGCTCAAGGCCTTGCAATGGTGTGAGTTTGGGGGGGGGAGTTGGTGTAGCCTTTGCCATGAAGTCACTTCCAAAGAAAAAGGGAAGTGACTTAGGGTAGCTCTAGGAATCACCAGTGTTAAGTATGAGACTCAACACGGCTGGTGAACAGTGAATCAGCTTTATTAACGAAGTCAGAAGAAATCAGAACGAGACAAGAACATAGAGCAACAGGCTCTCTTTTAAACAGGCCGGGCTTAGGTAGCCACGCCCACATGTCAGCGATCAACCAATAACTATTTACAGATAAGGTCCAATCAGAGTGCTTCCCTCCAGAGAGCCAGTCTGGTGTAGTGGTTAAGTGCATGGACTCTAATCTGGGAGAACCGGGTTTGATTCCCCACTCCTCCACAGGCAGCTGCTGGTGTGACCTTGGGTCAGTCACAAGTTCTCTCAGAGCTGTTCTCTCAAGGGCAGTCCTCGAGAGAGCTCTCTAAGCCCCACCTGCCTCACAGAATGTCTGTTGTGGGGAGGGGAAGGGAAAGGAGTTCGTAAGCCGCTCTGAGACACCTTTGGGTAGTGAAGGGCGGGGTATAAATCCAATCTCCTCCTCCTCCTCCTCCTCCTCCAGAACATTGCACAGCTCTGATTGGTCTATTTACAATCCATGCTCAGACTCAAGCTTAACATCGTTTTCAATATACAACAACCAGAAAATATAGGGTAAAACCATAGCATTTGCAGCAATTCCTAGAGCTACCTTGTGTCAGTTCCAGGGTTTCCCCAGAAGCGATGCCACTGTACACAAAAACACCAATGTATGTGGGGTTTTTTCTCCCACTGCTTGCAGCCAACAAGGCTGGCTACCCTAAGTAGTGATCTAGTCTAGGTCTCAGCCTTAGACTCACCCCACCAGTTGAGATCATAGTGTCTTTGATACTGACCCGTGATAGTAGTCATACCCAACTACTTCAGAGTTTTCAGTCTGTGTGCTGCCAGCAAAACAATGCCGTTTCCAAGTGTTTATTCTTCTGTAGAAGCGAGTTGCACAGAGACAATAGCATTTCCCTCCGCTGGACACACAGATCTGTCTTTTCTTCTTCCTCCATGGTTTCAAGCACTTAGAAAGAACAAAAGCAGAGAGAAGGAAACAGAGAGAGCTGGTACACTTCCTTTATCTTGTCCAGTTTAAGGTCATCCTACTCATCAGGCACAGATAACCATTTATTCTAGTATTTGTCATTCGTGCTTTGGTACAAAAAGTGCCTCGGTCTCTTTCATCTCTTCCCCGCCTCCCCCCCGAATGGATAACAGCAAAAGGCTTTGCTATCCTTTTTATCCTCCCTGACCTCCTTGGTCAACTCTATATAAGGACTAAGTCCATCCAATCTTGTTCTTCCTTTTTTTCCTCATTTCGGGCCTCTGTCGGTGTTAAATGCTTGTAGAGCTGGCACAGTGTCAGGTCGACACAGTCAGGCATTTGTCAGACCCACAAGAGTGGAAAGGGAGCTCAACATCTCCCCAATGCTCCCATTCTCATTTTATCCACAGTGCCCGGTTAAGTCACAGCCAGTGTGAGAGAATTCACCTCCCGCTTAAGGGTGGTCCACTTGCTGTAGATGCTTTGCTCTAGGAACTTCAAAAGCCTGACAATTCTATCTTCATTGCGCTCAACCTTCCTCATTGGCTGCCGGGAAGAGCGAGTAAGCCTTTTGAGGGCCGCAGTAAGGTTAAAAAGTACAACATTGACGTGTAGTCAACTTTAGCCTTGTGTGTGTATCAATGTTCCCTCTAAGCTGTGGAGTCTTGTGAGCAAAAATCCTACTTTGTGAGCTACTGGCATCAAAGTTGTGAGCGAGCGATTTGGCTGCTGCATAAATCAGTTTGCTCTGGAGCCATCCTTCCTAAGCGAAGACAAAAATCTGTGAGCCAGAGGCTAAAAATCTGTGAGCTAGCTCACACCAACTCAGCTTAGAGGGAACTATGATGTATGTATGTGTTTTTTGTGTGTGTTAAAGTGACATCAAGTTTCTTCCAACTTATGGTGACCCTATGAATTAATCACCTACAAAACAAAAGTGAGGTAGGGTAGCTCTAGGAATCACCAGAAACTTTATGGTGAAACCATAGAGTTTGTAGCAATTCCTAGAGCTACCTGGAAGTGACATAGGGTAGCTCTAGGCTAGAGGAAGAGCAGCTATGACTCTCTTACCATCTAAGATCTAGTTACTGGGGCAGCCTTGGATCTGTGCCTCTCTGTGGCCCCACAAGACAACAGTACACAACTATGACACATGCCAGTCATGTGCAATCCTAGCTCTCCCGTCCCCCAGAGCTGAATAGTGAACCAGCGTAAGCCATGTGCTCTAGCTCCTACGTGTGCCCTGATGCAGACTTGGGTGTGAAGCCACAGGGTACTTTGGTGCCAATGTTGCCTAGCTGTCACGATCCCTGGAAGACTTGTTTCATGGCCCAGCCGGATGTAGTGCATCTGCTTTCTCTATAAACCCATGTGTGTGAAGCTAGAGCTGAATTCAATGTGACTTACCCCTTAAATTGTGACTCTCTGTTAGTGGGGCTTATATCCTGATGGCCTGACACTTTTTATCGGCTTGACCACTCTTTTGTGGAGTTGCTGTGAAATCTGCCCTGTGTGCACTGGCTTAGACCGAAAGTGAAGACAATTCCGCAGCGCCTGCAAAACGGAGCTGTTCGGCCAAGCCTTTGGCTGAGCTGACGGATGTCCAAATGACATCGGCCTTCCCTGCCTTGCTCGATTAATCTGCCCACTTTGCCTTCCTGCTTTAGGGCACTGCCCTCACCAGCGTGGCAGCAGCGCCAGATGACTCGGGTCTCTGTAAGAAAGATGTGCCCTCCCAAACATTAGTACAGCAGGCCCTGTAATTGGATGTTATTAAGCTGCCATCAGGAATTTTAACTGCAACTGTTGTTTTTATGTTTTATTATTGCTGAATGATTGATTTTTGTTTTACTGAATGTTGTAAGCCACCCTGAGCCCACTTGCAGGATAGGGCGGGATATAAATGGAAATGATGATGATAGATGGATGTAGGGGTCATTTCCTGCAGGAGCGCACAGGAGCGGAGCTCCGGCAGTAAAGAGCCCAGGGGGCGGGCACATGCAACAAGCCCCACCCCCTGATCCCAGAAGCCCTCAGTCAGAGCAAGAAGCAGCCAGGTAAGCTGCAGAACTCCCCCCCCCAGCCCCCCGGTCCAAAACAGTCCAGTGGCACCTTTAAGACCACGTTTTATTCAGGTACAAGCTCTCCCTCCTCTGTGAGGACAGATCTGCATGTTCCCCCCCCCCATAGCTAGCAATCCAAAACAGTCCAGTGGCACCTTTAAGACCAAGTTTTATTCAGGTTTTATTCAGGTACACGCTCTCCCTCCTCTGTGAGGACAGTATCTGCATGTCCCCCCCCCCATAGCTAGCAATCCAAAACAGTCCAGTGGCACCTTTAAGACCAAGTTTTATTCAGGTAAACACTCTCCCTCCTCTGTGAGGACAGATCTGCATGTCCCCCCCCCCCATAGCTAGCAATCCAAAACAGTCCAGTGGAGCCTGAGCGGTGGGTGTTGCCTTCTGGCACACTTCCGGTGATGTCAGGGGGTGTGGCATATGCAAATAAGTTATGCTAATAGGTTATGCTAATGAGCTCCTGTACCTCTTTCTCTACAAAACTTTGCCGGTTTAAGCATGTGTGAGAAGATCCTGTTGCATTGGAGTTGTGACAGGACTCCCCAAAGGTTGCTGGACTGATGTCCTGGCATGTTTTGCAGTTTCTAGAGGGCTTCTGTACAGTGGTCAAAGTCAAGGAAGATCACCTAGTCCTTCCTCAAAAATCTTTTGTATTAAACTTAATTTCTTTAAAATTCTCCATCACTGGTACCTAACACCTGTAAGGCTAAATAAAATAGACCCAAAAATAAATAAACTCTGCTGGAAAAAATGTGGGAAGACTGGAGATTTTATGCATTGTTGGTGGTCCTGTCCCTCTTCTCAACAATTCTGGATACAAATTGTACAACAAATTCACAAAATTACAGGAATTAACTTACCTTTTCTACCAGAAACGGTCCTGTTGGATGTTATCCCGGATACCTGCAAAAGAAAAGTCACTAGAACATTAATAGCAACATTATTAGCAATCGCACAAATAACGTTAGCTCAATACTGGAAAAACAAAAATCAACCTACTCTCCATTGTTGGCAAAACAAAGTCTGGGAACACTTTATTTATGGTAAAATTGTCTCTCACCCAAAAAGTTTTCAAGCAATTTGGTTCCCAGCAGTGAAGTGATTCCAAACAACTCTTATTACAAAGATCTGTTATATTTTTAAAAGAGCTCTTAAAGGTTGAAATGTTGGTTAATACACGGTGATAATATGTGTTAGGAATGTACTGTTAAATATATTGTTCAAAATAAAAAACACTTATTTTATTTAAAAAAAAAAGTCAAGGAAGAGGGGACTGCAGGGGGTAAGAGAGAGGATCCTTCCTGCTGGGAGCTGGTGGAATCCGGTGGGACGTAAGAAGCAAGGGGGTGACAGAAGATTCAAGTGAGAAGGAGTCTGTGTGCTTTGGACTGAATTCATGTCCATACTCTATGGCAACTGATGTCCCCTGGTTATAGTGTGTACTTTGCGGCACCCTGTTCAGTATTTTAACCTGATCAAATATATACACTTACTTGGCTGTATGCGTAATAGGATTAAACGTTTTGACAGGCGGGCGTTTGTGACGATTCCAGTTTCTTTGTGCATGAACCACACCGCCCGGATGCATCATGGCCAAGTCACTGGCTTTGTCAGGGTGGTATGTACAACGGGCCACTAGTGAAAGAGCAAGATCTGGTCTTTCACCCTGGTGGAGGGCTTCACCAAGTGCAAAACTAAACCCAGGCGAGCTAGCTTTGGGTGGGTGTGGGCTGCGCGGGTCACTTCTCCGTAACAGTGGCGGCACATCTTTTCACTGCCATTTAACATGATGAAGACTGCTACCGTTACTTTACCAGAATCAGCTACCTGATGGGGGAGGGCTGTGGCTCAGTGGAAGAGCCTCTGCTTTGCATGCAGAAGGTCCCAGGTTCAATCCCCGGCATCTCCAGTTGATATGAAAGACCTCGGCCTGAGACCCTGGAGAGCTGCTGCCAGTCTGAGTGGGCAATACTGACTTTGATGGACCCAGGGACTGATTCAGTAGAAGGCAAGTTCATGTGTGTTCACATGTGTAATCTGGGCTCAAGGTATCAACAGGCTCATGGGGTCAGAATCAATGCTCCCTCTAAGCTGTGGAGTCTTGGGAGCAAAAAATTCTACTGGATGAGCTACTGGCATTAAAGCTGTGAGCCAGCCATTTGGCTACTGCATAAATTAGTGTGCGCCGGAGCCATCCTTCCTGAGCTGAGACAAAAACGTCTGAGCCAGAGGCTAAAAGACTGTGATCTAGCTCACCCAAGCTCAGCTTAGAGGGAACACTGGTCAGAATCATGGTCCTCTAGGGGTCAGAATCAATGCTCCCTCAAAGCTGTGGAGTCTTGTGAGCAAAAAAATCTACTGTATGAGTTACTGGCATTAAAGTTGTGAGCAAGTGATTTGGCTACTGCATAAATTAGTTTGCTCCGGAGCCCTCCTTCCTGAGCAAAGACAAAAATGTGTGAGTCGGAGGCTAAAAAACTGTGAGCTAGCTCACCCAAGCTCAGCTTAGAGGGAGCACTGGTCAGAATCATGGTCCACTGGGTCTATGGCCACCCGGACACCATGGCATTGTATCCAAAGTTGTGCAGAAAAGCCCAGGATCATCCATGAGCCCCATCTTTAGCATAAAAAACAGGCGTGGGCCCTTTGCTGGTGCAGCTGGCTTCAGACCCCTCAGTATCATCAGCCATCGTTACTCATACTGGCCTTAATTCCTGGACTACCTGGTCACAGATCTCCACCTAGGTCTGCTGGTGAGTCCACAGCAGCTACTCCATCAGCCAGAAGCTGCCACATCTGCTGGCCCTCTTAGAATCATAGAATCAGAGTTGGAATGCTTCTAATGTCCTGGCCCCACTGGTGGACCTCCTGATGGCACTGGTATTTCTGGCCACTGTGTGACACAGAGTGTTGGACTGGATGGGCCTTTGGCCAGATCCAACATTGGCGTCTCTTATGTTCGTATGTTCTTATGTTCTTATGGAAGGGTTCTCCAGGGCCATCTAGTCCGACTGTCTGCCCAATGCAGGAAATTCACAAATACCTACACACACACACCAGTGAGCCCCCCCAAAAAAGATGACAAAAAAACCCCCTCCAGGGTCTTCAGCCAAACTGGCCTGGAGAAAAACTGCTTCCTGACCCCAAAGTGATGATCAGCATTTCCCTGGGCGTGTAAGAACACAAGAGAAGCCAATGGTGGATCAGACCAATGGCCCATCCAGTCCAACACTCTGAGCTACAGTGGCCAAAAATACCAGGTGCCATCAGGAGGTCCACCAGTGGGGCCAGGACATTAGAAGCATTCCAACTCTGATTCTATGATTCTAAGAGGGCCAGCAGATGTGGCAGCTTCTGGCTGATGGAGTAGCTGCTGTGGACTCACCAGCAGACCTAGGTGGAGATCTGTGACCAGGTAGTCCAGGAATTAAGGCCAGTATGAGTAACGATGGCTGATGATATTCTTGTATTGTGAGAAAGGGAGAAAATTACTTCTTTCTCAACCTACTCTATCTCATGCATATAAACCTCGATCATGTCACCCCTCAGCTGTCATTTCTCCAAGCTAAAGAGCCCCAAGCGTTTCAAACTTTCTTCATAGGGAAAGTGTCCCAACCCTTTTATCATCCTAGTTGCCCTTTTCTGCACTTTTTCCAATGCTATAATATCCTTTTTGAGGTGTGGTGACCAGAACTGTACACAGTACTCCAAATGAGGTTGCATCATCGATTTATACAGGGGCATTATGATACTGTCTGATTTTCAATTCCCTTCCTAATAATCCTGAGCCTTTTTTGTTCCGGTCACACACTGTCTCGACATTTTCAGTGAGTTATCTACTATGACTCCAAGATCTCTCTCTTGGTCAGTCTCTGTCAGTTCGGACCCCATCAATGTGTATTATAGTTAGGATTTTTGGCTCAATGTGCATCACTTTGCACTTGGCCACATTGAACCCCATTTGCCACGTTGATGCCCAGTCACCCATCCTCAACAGATCCCTTTGGAGTGCCTCACAATCCTCCCTGGTTCTCACCACCCTGAACAACTTCGTGTCATCTGCAAATTTAGCCACTTCACTGCTTACTCCCAACTCCAAATCATTAATAAACAAGTTAAAAAGCATCGGACCGAGTACTGATCCCCCACTGTTTACCACCCTCCACTGAGAAAATTGCCCATTCATACTCTCTGTTTCCTATTAATTAGCCAGTTTTTGATCCACAAGAGGACTTGTCCTTTCATCCCATGATTATTGAGCTTATTTAGGAGCCTTTGATGAGGAACTTTATCAAAAGCTTTCTGGAAATCAAGGTAAACAAACAAGGGCCATAATAACTAAGCACTGATGCAACCCTTCCTGCCCTCCTTCTCATGATCTGCCTAAGCTCACAGAATCTGCTAACCAAACAAGAAATGCATGTTCCAAAAATCAATTATTTCCCTCTAATGAAAATTGTATAGTGGAGACATGCTTCAGACTTTTGAAGGGAGGTTCCAGGATATGCTTGATTTCCCATTGAGAGTCACAGAGGATTGCTGTATCTGAATGATACCTTGTGGATGTATAGATGTATCTATGAAATGCTGAATCCAGCATGATTCTTGAAAAAAATTATTGAAACGGATTTATAACCAGAGGTCCATCTGTCGGCTGGCAGATACACTATATCTGAGGGAACGCATCTTTAGAGTTAAGAGGACTCTTTTGAAACACTTAGTACAAAGACATCAATGAAAAAAACCTTTACCTGTTCAATTTCTACCTGTCAACTTAGTTGTGATACGTTTTATAGGAAAATGTGTTACATTATAGTGAGTAATTTAAATGAAATATCAATAAATATATATGGAATTATTATTTTTTCTTTTCAGATTTTATTGATTTTTTATTTCACCTACATTACTATAGAAAAAGAAAAAGGGGAAGAGGAAAAAGGAAAAAGGGGAAGGAAAAAAGGGAAAAAAGAAGAGGGAAAAGGGGAAAAAAATAACAAACTAAAATAATAAAACCCCGGGGTATAGACAGTAAATAAAAAGACCCACACTATATCTAAAAGCCCAAGAAAGGAAGGTCTTATACAGTTAGTATACAGTTAGTCATAAAAGTTATAGTTTTTCGATAGAGTCAATGAATTTAGGAGTTAGTGAGTCCATTTTAGTAATTTTCAAATTTTCTTCTCAGTGCGCACAAAGTCTCTTTCATCCACGTCAGTTGTAAATCTTTCAGTCATAAGAGTTACTTGGGTACTCTTAGCCGCAGGTCATACGTATCTCTGGCCGTGCCTCCTTCTGCTCCTGCTGGGGCTCCATCCATCTCTTTCAGGTTCTCTGCAGAGCCTCTTCCGTCTGGCTGTTCTTCCATCTTCGATCCAAAAAACTGCTTCAACCATTCTTCCGCTTTAAATACTGAGTCTATTTTTTCTCTCTTATCCTTGTATTTGAACTGCACGCCCTCGGGATAGAGCCAGTTATATTGAATCTGGTTGATCTGAAGTGTTGAGATAAGCTCTTTGTATTCTTTTCTCTTCTGCCGAACCTCAAATGGAACGTCCTTTAGGACCCTGATGATTTCTGATCCCAGCTGAAGGGGTTTGGCTGCAGTCACTTTGAGGATATCATCCCTTATCTGTCTTCGGAGAAACTTGACTACAATCTCACCCGGCATGTTGTTTTCCTTGATATATTTAGAGTAAGATCTGTAAACCACTTCGATTTCTCTTTGCGCTTCAAGCGATTCAATGCCGAGTGCCAAAGCGATTAGCTCTGCTGCCACTTCCTTCAAGTTTTCTCCTGCCGTTTCAGCCAACCCTTGAAATCTGAGAACTTTATTCGCTTTATCCATCTGTAGGTTCAATAGTCTTCTCTCTTGAAGATCTTGCCGTTGCTCCAACAGACCAACCTTTTTCTTCACCTTTTTAGTATCGTGTGCTGTTTCTTTCAGCCTTTCTTCAGTTTGAGCCGATTTTTTTTACAAGCTCAGAAATTTGCTGTTGCTGCTTTGCAATACTCTGGTTCGAAGCAGACATTAATTGGTTAAGGCTATCGAGTCTCTCGTTTATGGGCTGGAGCAGTTCCTTTAACATGGAGAAAACATCTCCTTCATCTACTTTCGGACTTTGCCCGCCTCTCATAACTTTCGATCCTCTTCCACGGACGCCGGCCATTTTCAGCTTTGTTTATACTAAAGAGAGCCTTTTTCACTCTTCTTCAGCAAATGCAAATTTATCAGCAAAAAGAGCTAAGTCTTTGGCACACTTGAGTGCTTTTCGTTTCTCCTCCCCCCCCTCTCTTTAATACACAGTTCAGTTTATTTACGTTTGGGAAACACTCCCGGTGCCGTTATAAGCGGGGGGGGGTCGTAACTCACTTTTGGAATTTCTTCCGCTTGTCTCGTCTCCGATTCATTGACGGTCTGGTCACAGACACCTCTTAATCATCGCTTCATTCGCTGACCTTCTTGCTTGTCCCAGCCGGCATTCAGCTATGCTCGGTAAAAACCGAGCCTCTCAGGGGGTGGATCGAATAGGGCAAAGGGAGTGCCTCAATTCTCCGGCATCAAGCCATCGAAGAGGTCGCCCCCCAAGCGCCCCTGACCTGGAGCCTCTCAACCCGAGGCTCACCTGGGGGTGCCACTTGAGGTGACACTCCTCCAACACCCCTGGAGTGCGGAATGCCTCCCCTGTTCAGGAGAGAGCCTCCACCATCGCTGAAGCCACAGACCGGAAGTCAATATATACGGAATTATTAATAATGTCTTTTAAATCATTGATTTTTGGTTAGCATATACAGCTGTGCCACTGCTCTTTATCTTGTACTGTAAGGTCACAGAGTCAGCATCTGTTCAAAAACCTACAAAGAAGGAGAACCCACCACCTCCCGAGGAAGCCTGTTCCACCGAGTAACCGCTCTAATAGATGGGCACTATTGGGTTACCAGCTGTGTTAGCCAGCTCTCTAGATTCACTTCCATGGGGGTGGCACTTGGCCCCCCGACCTGTGCCCACATTCTCCACCTCTGTAGCCCCTCCTGGTGGAAGGGAAATGTTAAAGGCTCCTTCCATGGTGTCACAAACTCGCCGTCAAGCAGAGAAGCCCATCCAAACATCTTTGTTAAGTTATACACCAAGTACAGCTGCCTGTAGTTCCCTTCACTCTGGCTGCACCCCAGCCCTCCTGAACTCCCTTCTTCAGTGCTGCATTTGTTGTTGAGTTGCACAGTCGAGTCCGACTCTTCGCGACCCCACGGACCGCATCACGCCAAGCCCTCCTGTCTTCTGCCGTCCTCCGGAGTTCACTTAACGTTTTCATTGCATCTATGACACTGTCTAACCATCGCATCCTTTGCCGTCCCCGTCTTCTTTGACCTCCGATCTTTCCCAGCATCAGGGTCTTCTCCGGTGAGTGCTCCCTTCTCATTGGGTGGCCAAAGTATTTGAGCTCCAGCTTCAGTCTCTGGCCTTCCAGGGAAAAGTCAGGGTTGATTTATTTTAGGATTGACTGATTCGGTCTCCTTGCAGTCCAAGGGGCTCTCAAGAGTCTTCTCCAGCACCATAATTCGAAAGTATCTATTCTTCAGCACTCGGCCTTCCTTAATAGTCCAACTCTCGCAGCCATACAGTACTACTGGGAATACCATTGCTTTGACCACACGGACTTTTGTTGGCAGGGTGATGTCTCTACTTTTTATTATGCTGTCTAGGTTTGCCATCGCTTTCCTCCCAAGGAGCAGGCATCTTTTAATTTCAGGGCCGCATACCCACCTTCTTTCACCACGGCTTTCAGTCCCACCTCTCCATGTTTCCTCCCTGCTCTCAGTCTCTTCCCCCTTTCCTACTGCTCTGTCCCTACTGGCTGCCTCCCACCTGGCCCTTATAACCTGGTGCTGCTCTGGCTTGCATCCCTGGTCTTCCCGGGGTGCTTCTTATGACCCCTTAAGGCCCTCCAGTGCCCCCACATCCACAACCCCCAGGATAATCCTCAAGCTGTGGCTTGAGCACAGGCGAGCTGCCTGTGCTCAAGCCACAGCTTGAGGATTATCCTGGGGGTTGTGGATGTGGGGTCACTGGCTGGACTTAGGGACGCCAGCTTCCAGATGGGACCCGGGGTTCCCCCAGAATTACAGCTCAGCCCCAGACTACAGAGATCAGTTCCCCTGGAGAAAATGGAGGCTTGGGAGGGTGGACTCTGTGGCATTGTACCCCACTGAGGTCCCTGTCCTCCCCAGGCTCCATCTCCAAAATGTCCAGGAGTTTCCCAGCCTGGATCGGGCAATCCTGCCCC
Organism: Gekko japonicus; assembly: GCF_001447785.1. Taxonomy (NCBI): domain Eukaryota; kingdom Metazoa; phylum Chordata; class Lepidosauria; order Squamata; family Gekkonidae; genus Gekko; species Gekko japonicus. The sequence goes on along the minus strand of NW_015162532.1, from coordinate 184,264 downwards.
CCTAACCCCTACCGGTGCCAGAAGGACGTGGCAACCCTAGCTGGACCACATCCTACTTCCTGTATGCTGCCACTGGAGCCATCTACCTTTCAGCTGTGACAGCCGACCTGTAGATTCCCAAGCCAGGCAGTGGCTTAAGGCTTCCCACGACCTCTCTGATGTCTTCTGGGCCTTCAGCCCCCACCCAGGGAAGTCTACTCCTTTGCTGCTGCTTCTACAGGGCTGTCACAGATGGCTTTTTGGTCCCTCAGTCTTCAAATCTTATGTATGAAAGGACACATGCAGATGGAGTGAAATTTCAGGTGGTTCACCGAACATTCACTGAGATTTCATCAAAGCGATTCTTTGCCGGAGAAAGAATGAATGAATAATGTGCCAGGTTTTTGGCACCATCTGATAGCCTGCTTCGGAGTACATGCGTCAGCTCTCAGGCTGCATATTAAAATCCCTTGCATGTGTTTGCAGAGAACAATTGGCTCAAAGACCAGTTGTAAGCAGGTGTGCAAATAAGAATCATGTTCTTGCACAAGAATCCCTAACAGTGTTTGACGCCAACCAGCATCTGTATATATTATAGCATGCTTTCATGACATCTTCAGTTCTTTTACTAGCTGAAAATGTCATTCTGTTGGGAATCGAGTTGTTTTGCCAGATCCATCCTAAGGGAAATGTTTTGGTTTCTCTACAAGATCTGCAAAACCCGGCTCAAATAATGTCTCTTTAGCAAACAGTGCCACCGACCAAGGTAAATGTTGATTAGTAGACAATAGGCCTGCTTTGATTGATGGATGAAGCTTAACGGATGCTGGAGTTGAAGGGAGAGCCTGTGTGGTAGTTGAGTCTGAGGCCCTTGCAGGAAGGGTGGGATTAAAAAAAACCCATACTACCTGGAGCACACATACAACATCTTTGCGCAGGGGTGTTCGATCCCTCTCCCAGGAACTATAATAGGAAAGCTCTCTTCCTCGTTCTCCATCATGATGATGGGCATTTTGCTCCTATTTATTATATTTAAAGGATTAAAATAGTATTTTGTGTCCCAGTAGGAAAGCGGTCTGAATCAAAAGTGCATATGTGTCAAACCTTACTTTGCTTAGTTTGCCATAGATGCTGGGGGAGGGGTGCAGTCCTGTGGGGAGGGGAGTGAGTGTGGTGTGAGTGGGACCTATAGCTTATAGAGGCAGTAATTTTCCTGAAGATATCTTCCTCTGGCAGAGGAATGTCCTTGAGCCTTTCAGTGCCAGCTTCGCATAGATAGAGAGATAGTATGTTCCTAAGGGGGGTTGGGCAATGGCTAGGTGGGATGAGTGGATTGCATTGGTTAGGGGCAAGGGGGTCTTGTTTGAATTATTTATCTGCTTTGATGCACACCAAATCATCAGCACCGATTTCACACAAGCCGCTGCTCTGCCCTCGATCTTCCTCTCCCCCGAACTTGCTGGCGAATGCCTTGTCCCGCCTCCCGCAGCACGAAAGCCGACGCGAGGAGGTCCTAGGATCCATGTCCCCCTAGCTGAAGTGGCTAAGGGGAAGATCTTTTCCAAGCTTGATTTGCGAGACGCTTATTTTCGGGTGCGCATAAGGGAAGGGGATGAATTTAAGACTGCTTTCAATACCCCTCTGGGACAGTTTGAATACCTGGTGATGCCATTTGGTCTCCGGGGCTCCAGGGGTCTTCATGAATTTAATACATGAGGTGTTTCATGAGCACCTGTTTAAGGGGGTACTTGTGTACTTGGATGACATTTTGGTGTACTCCCCCGACAAGACCTCTCATGTGCAGTTGGTGAGAGAGGTGCTCAGAAAGTTGCACAAGCACAAACTATTTGCCAAACTGCCAAAATACGAATTCCATACAACGGATATTGATTTCCAGGGCTATCACATCTCCCCCCACGGCATGGTGATGGACCGGGGGAAAGTAAAAGACGTTTTGGGGTGGGAGGCCCCCAGAACTCTCCGGCAACTCCAAAGTTTCTTAGGTAAAGGTAAAGGTTCCCTTGCTCGAAAGCCAGTCGAGTCCGACTCTAGGGTTGCGGTGCTCATCTCCGTTTCAAAGCCGAAGAGCCAGTGCTGTCCAAAGACGTTTCCGTGGTCATGTGGCCGGCATGACTAAACACCAAAGCGCACGGAACACTGTTACCTTCCCATCGAAGCGGTACCTATTTATCTACTTGCAATTTCTTGCTTTTGAACTGCTAGGTTGGTAGGAGCTGGAACTAGAGACGGGAGCTCACTCCATCATGCGGCACCCTGGTCTTGAACTGCTGAACTGCTGACCTTCCACAGCCTGCAGTTCAGCGTCTTAAGCTCTTAGGGTTTGCTAATTTCCATAGAAATTTCCTGCCGAACTTTGCTCAAGTGAGCTTACCCCTCACTGACTTACTGAAGACAAAGGGGAAGGGTCCAGACGCTACTAAGCTGGGGGCTAAGCTATTGTGGATCCCTGAATGCCAAGAGGCGTTCAATAAACTGAAAGCCCTTTTTACCACCAAATCCATTCTTGAACATCCAGACGAAACTAAAAAGTTTGTGGTGCAAACGGACGTCTCAGTCGTTGTTATGGGTGGTGTGATTTTGCAAGAAGGAGCTGATGGCAAACTCCCTCCCCTGGCCTACGTGTCCTGCAAATTCACCGACACCGAATGAAATTGGTCGGTCTGGGACAGGGAGGCAGGTGCAATCTGGCTAGCTCTCTCCACATGGAGACATTAGTTGGAGGGGCCGAGGGTACCATTTGAGGTGTGGACAGATCACAAGAATCTTGAAGTACTTTGCACCTCCCTAAACTTAAATGCCAAACAGCTCCGGTGGGCTGATTTTTTCTGTAAGTTTCAATTCACCCTGCACCATTTCCCAGGAAAATCGAACTCGCTGGCGGATGCCTTGTCCCGCCTCCCGCAGCACGAAAGCCGACGCGAGGAGGTCCTAGAATCCATGTTCACGCCTTTCCAATTGGGCGGGGCGGTGATGACACGGAGCCAGGCTAAATGTACCTCCCCTGCGCCTCCCCCTCCTGGGGGTGGGAGGCCAAATTCACCGCTGCCTTTTCGAAGCTGGACAAACGGGGAGGTGGTGGGGGATTTGGCACTGGGGAAAAATGGGTGTTGGTATAAGGACACAAAATATTTGCTTCCAACAGGCTTTCTGCCATGACGTAGCTTAGTAAGTGTTCATGCTTCTTTCTCATGTATGGAAAGTATTTCCTGTTCCATAGCTTTAATCCATTTATCTCTTTTACTCACAGATAAGTTGCGCACTTCTTTCCAGTTCTTAGGTTCTTGCGCAGATTGCACAGTTTCACAAAATTCTTTTGCAGATTGTACAGTTTCACAAAATCCATATTTCTTTGGTGGTTGCCCTTTAGTGCTCCTTTCTGATAGTCTCACACTGATTGTGGGTTCTGCTGCCTCCCCTGGTGTGGTTCCCGCTTCCCCTTCTGTTCTGATAGTTTCTTCAGAAGGTAGACATGCCGGTTCCCCGGTGGTCACCACAGGTAACCATGCAACCAACTCTTCAGAAGCAGTCCCAGACGTCTGTGGATCAGTCACAATGGAAACACTTGGCAAATCATGCATCAACAAATACAGCATTGTGTTCCCTAACAGTGTGATTTTGGGGATTGTACATCCTGTATCCTTTTCCACCAACAGGATATCCTACTACAAATCCAACTTAAGCTCTGGGGTCAAGTTTTCCCCCTTTCTCTTTTGGTATGTGAGCATACCCTTTGGAACCAAAAGCTTTGATGTGCTTTAGTCCAGGCCTCTTTTCAAACCAGGCCTGAAAGGGAGTGGTTCCAGTAATCTTTGAGGGTACTCTATTGTGTAGATACACTGCTGTGTTCACGGCTTCAGCCCACAGGCTATTTGGTAGTCCAGAATGCATTAGCATAGCCTTACACATGTCCTAGATTGTTCTGTTCAGCCTCTCAGATGATCCATTTTGTTGAGGCGACTGTGGGATAGACACCTTGTGCTCAATCCCTTCAAGTTCCAGAAATGCTTTAAATTCAGCAGAAGATAAAGGACATACATCCCCTCATCACCAGATTTTTGACAGCTGCCCCACCCCCTTCTTGTGGCTTAGTCCCTCCTTCTCGAGGGGGCCCTGCTGGAAGGGGATGGCAAGATGGCTGCCGCAGGAAGCCCCGGGGGCATGGCGAGCACACGGTGGCTTTCCCTAGAAGGGTGTAGGGCCGTGGGGAAAATGGGGTCCCTGGGTGTTTTGACTCTTTTGGGTGCAAAGGGGTAGCTTTTGTGGCTGGGGTTTTCTAAAAACGGTGTGAAATAGAGCGGATGCTTTTACTGTGCAAAGTGTGTGCTTGTGCTAACACTGTATGTGGCCATGGTCTTAGATTTGTGCCCCTGCTTAGTGCAGGCTGCCCCTCCTCTCCAGGACCCCTAGAGAGATGTCCCCCCCTCCTGACACACATGTCCAACCGCCCTCTGTAAGCCCCACAGAGCAAAAAGCAAATGGTTTGCGGCCAAAAGGAAAAAAGTGTCCTTTTAAAAAGTTCTACTCTTTACAGACCGCTGTAAGCCCCAAAGCCTAACATTAGTGCCGTTTTAGCACAGACTGGCCCCCCTCCTCTCCAGGACCCCCAGAGAGATGCCCCCCTCCTGACAGACATGCCAAACTGCCCTCTGCAAGCCCCCAGGCAGATCCTGGAGTTCCCCCCGCAAGCCTCAGAGCCAGGCCGCTGAGGTCTGGCAAAAGGGGGGGGAAAGTGTCCTTTTAAAAAATGCTGTTTGCAGCCGTTCTGGCCCGGGGCTGATAAGCCGGCAGAGCCGAGAAGCAGAGAGAGCCCCCACCCTTCCCCCATACACACACACAGGAAAAAACGTAGAGAGGCCAGACTTTTGCAGAGGGCTTTCTATGCTACAAATAGAGTCAAGCAGAGACATTCAGTTCAAACCCCCCCCCCCTCAACACACACACACACACAACTACCCCGCAGGTCTAGCCCCAATTTAAAAAAAGCAGGCGTTTTACCCCAAAGACAGTCAGCAGCTGAATTTTACTTACTGTGAAGACCAACACCCCCCAAAAACATCCCAACCCCCAGTTTTCCTTTTAGAAGGAAAACCCTTCAGGGCAAAAAATGCTGTTAAAAAGCAATTTCTGTCCGTGTTCCTAGCAGGCAGAGAGTGAGAGACTGTCTGAATTCCCCAGCAAACGGACCGGACTGTGCCGGCTGCAGGGAGGAGGAGAGAGGTGGGGCTAGAGATTCCCAGCCAATCACAAGCTGTTTTCAGCCCGGGGAAACTTTGATCATTCGTGAGCCAATCACAAACTGTTTTCCGGCTGGCATTCTGGGCCACCCACACACTCTTGTTCAACCAATGACAGCTCCTGCTTTTAAACACTAATAAGTTTCCCGGGCTGACAGCATGCAAACTGGCAGGCTGGTAAACAGACAGACACGTGCTTTTGCATGGATAACCAACACCCCCCTTCCTGGAAAGGAGGTGTGTGTTCCCCAGCCAGCCTCTCTCTTTAAAAATGGAAGAGCAACACTCCTCCATGGCATGCTTCTGTACCTGTTGCTGGTTTCCCAGGACCAATGGCAAGCCCACCTGTGACATCGGCCTTCAATCCTCTGGTTCCTGACGCGCCTAGGAAGATTTCAAACATGCGGAGATGCGCACACAGTTCAGATTCTGACAAAGAGAATGAGTGCCCGGTCGTTTCAAAGATGCTTTTTGCACCACTGTTGGGGAAAGATGAGGAGGAATCAAATCATCAGTGTCAAAATACCTTCAAGGTGTGTATGTGTGGCTGGGTGGCCAGGTGGAGGCACGTGTGGGTTAGAATTCAGCGTGTAATATAGGTTTTTTTTGTTCCATCTGCATTATTCTAGAAAATCCGTCTGCTGGATTTTGCCGAGAACAAGGATTTCACCCGCTGGATGCTCCAAGAGTATGCAGGCCTCACCAATGATGTGATTCCTGATTTGAAGGGAATATCTCCAGGCGCCATTATGAACCAGCTGATCAGTGCTACTGTCTATGTGATTGTGAATAGGTGTTTTAATGACTTATAGTACAACAAATATGAGGGGTGTGTTTTAGAGAGACCTGGTCAAAATTCACACGCGTGTCTGTCTTGGCCGGAGGAGGTTTATGAACAGAATCTAAAATTTGCGTGTTCCCAGTTGAACACACAGGCCGTATTAAATGTAATCACTTTGATAGGTTGTGCTTTAGAGGCTTTTAGCATCAATTTCCAAAATCTTGTTAATATGGGGAGAATGTTAGATTCCATCTGCAACGATGAGCATCCTCAAAGACTGTTAAAGGAGATTTATCAGAGTTGTGACACCACTTTTGTGACCCTTGTTGAGAAATTTTTGTACAAATCATTTCAATACACAAATGTTCTGAAAGTTCTTATGTAAATTAAAATGTCAAGTGAGGTAACTTGTGGTTAAAATAAAAATTGTTAAACCTATTGTGTTGGGGACTTCCGGTCTGTGGCTCGGCGATGGCGGACACTCTCCCTGATCGTAGGGGAGGTATTCCGCACTCCAGTGGGGTTGGAGGGGTGCCACCTCAAGTGGCATCCCCAGGTGAGCCTTAGTGAAAGGCTCCGAGCCGGGGGTGCGGGAGGGGTGACCTCTTCTGCGGCGCAATGCCGGAGAATTGAGGCGCTCCTTTGCCCCAATTGGTCCTCCCCCTGCGAGGTTCGGTTTTTACCGAGCTTAGCCGATGCCGACCGGGACAAGCAGCAAGGGTTATCGATTTAATGAAGTTACAAGGAGTCTGGATGCAGACGGTCAATGAATCGG
>NW_015162532.1:149328-177272 GCF_001447785.1 Gekko japonicus | reverse complement strand
CAACTACCACAAGACTTACAACAAGAGGACCACCCACCACCACGAGATCAACCAGCAACAAGATGGAAGACCACCAGAGACCGCAGGAATAAAAGACCCAGAGTACCATGAACTCACTTATGCAAAGGAAAGTACATGCTTCACTAGGATCATAATTAAGTAATGCCCAATGGAGGCACTCTGTTAAATTTCTTAATAGTTAGGAATAAGTTATATGTTACTTTAATCTAACATTTTGAAGCTGCAAACTATACCATTTGACAACTTTAATAATAATAGCAAATAACATGCATTTGAGGTTTAAGGCACAAAACTTATTATAGTTGCAAAAACGGATTGTTTTTAAGTTTAAAGAGACTATGGCATTTTCATATTTTTTATACTTAAGCAAATGAACGAAATTTGCAAAATCAATTATATTTTTCTAAGTTTGTAATATTTTTTTAAAAAAAACTATATTAAGCTATGAAGGAAGAATAGAATTATCAGCTTAGAGAAGCTATAACCTCTATCATTTTTTATGAATGTTTTATTGTATTAGCACATGAATAAAATGTGCACAATAACTACATATTTGATTTATTACCCTCATATTTTATGATAAGCACAAATTTTTGCCAATATAATTTACTTATTGCAAATGACCAAAATTGGCAATATAACACAGGTCCATCACAATGATCTTATAACTTAAGTTTTGTATTTTTATTGTATATACAGAATATAGAACCAAGATGATAAAGTCAGCAAACATGTGAGAACAATATTGCTCACATCAAGCTGATAGATAATAGTAAGAACTTGGAAAATTAGCCTGGGGTATAGCACCACCTACTGGTGCGTAAAAAGAAGACTATAGAACCTCTACTTCATACAATAAACATAAGGGCTGTAATTTTACGACACCATCACCATGCCATAGTCTATTATATATTAAGCAGTTGCACCATCTGAATTAGCTCAGAAGTTACATCAAACTGTAATAATGGATTGCTTTCAAGTTTAAAGAGGTTGTGGCACTTTTTTATTATTTATATTCTTTATATTTAAGCAAATGAACAGAATTTGCAAAATAATTATAATTTTTTTTTTTAGTTTGTAAGACTCATAAATTATTTCAAGTTTGGAAGGAAGAAAAGGAAAACCAGTCTAAGGAAGTTATAACCTCTATTACTTTTCTATATTAAAGTCATTTTATATTGGCACATGAATAAAATGTGCACAATAATAATATATTTCTGTTAGCCAATCTGCTTTTGATTATTTGCAGAGGCCTGATTTAACTTATATTGGGTTCTGGTCAATGCATACAGAGAAAGCACTTTTACTCAGAGAATCCAACAAACAAATCACATAACAAAGGTTTCCTTAATAATCTTAGTTGTTTCTCTTTACTAAATGATATAAAGTTTCACACACAAAAAACATAGCAAAGTTATACAATCACAACATACAAGTTAAAGAAAAGAATTCAAAATAGTTCCTTAGTTACTTGGGAGTCCGAGATGGGTATTTCGCTCCACACTTGCCTGGCTTCAGAAGACCCTGGAACTGTAGGAGGTGGAGAGGGCCGGGGGGGGGGGGGTTAGGAATGGATCCCTGGAATGATGGGTTCCACCTTTCTCTCTGAGACCAACCCATAGCTAACTTCTATTGGCCTGAGTGAGGAAAGGGGCAGGTATTCCCTAGGGGAGGGACAATGTTGAAAGTCTAGATACTATCTCATGTACATCATTTTGGCTAGGTGTTAAGAGATGGTTCCTGCAGCTCCTTTTGTTGTGCTGATGAAGCTGGCCTCTCTCTCCAGAATGCAGAAGCTGTAAACGAGGCTTGACATAGAAATGCAGATTTTCAGTCCATGCCTACGTGATGCTTCATCTCTCCAGCAATGGGGAATCTCAGTCTCCAAGTTGTTGTTTTGCTCCTAACAAAGAACTCACCATGTTGTCTTGTTCCCACAATCCTCTGCTGACTGTAGGTGTGTGTGTGTCAAGATCCATTTACATAAACACAGCAGGCTAAAGCCTGTCAGGTAAACAGAGCTACAGCAGATGAGACACACACAGCCTTACCCAAGTCCATGTGGATTTGTGAGCATATTTCATGGCATGTGTCCTTGTATAAGCAAATATTTATTCATCAAAAAGCTCATCTCCTAACATTTGTTTTATTATCTCCACAGTGCACGTTAAGCACGAACCTTTTCAAAGGCTCTGAGATACTAACACAAGGGCACTGGACACGCAAAAATAAAAGGCACCAATATTTCATTAATAGCAAATGAATTGAATTTGCAACCCAAATGAAAGTTTCCCTTAATATTTTTATAAATATATAACTTTAGTATTTTATTTCCATCTTATATTTTGAATGACGAATGGAAAGAGTCAATACAAAAGGGAAATGATATAGTAAAATGATGGTCTAATAAGTAATCCATGACACCAAATAAATATACACTCGAGTTAGCACCTTGAGGCTTAAAATGGTTGGGTTTTAGTGAATTAAATGTAATAGTTTGTAATACGAGCGTTTTATTAACTGTAAAGCACAACAGTTTGGCGAAATACTTTGGTAAATTATTTATATGTAAAACTATCTTTTGATGAAGAACTTAAGTGTTTTATTTTTCGCTCTAGTATAAGTTATCATTTAACTAACAAGGGGAAAAGGAAAAGGGACATAAGTTCTGTCCTCACTTTTTTTTTGGTTAAATACCCTGAGGGTAGGGGTACAGGAGTCCAAAAGTTGATTCCGTGACTGTTTTATGGGATTGTTTGTTTTGGTGAATGTTTGTTTGTTTTTATTATCCTTCAAATATGGTGACACAACCTTAGATATAATGACAAAATTAAATACACTAGTTAGAACAAAGAACACAAATTTCACCACACCTCCAGCAAATCGCCTGATGATGGAAAAATCAACGAAGAACACCATGCAACACCAAAATGATGGCTAAACAACAAATTAGATATCTCACACTTAACTGTAAAGGCTTAAACTCACCAATCAAGAAAAAGAGAGTGTTATCGGAATTGTTACGTCAAAAAGCAACAGTTATATTTTTGCAAGAAACGCATCTTAAGGACAAACAAGAAAATGTCTTTAACACTCTAAAGTTTTCAAATCAATACCAAGCTCAAGGGTCATCCAAATCCAGAGGAACAGCTATCCTTATACATAAATCCGTAAGGTTTCAACTCAAGAAAATAGAAAAAGACACAAACGGAAGATATTTATTTTTAAATGGAAACATAAATGGTCAGGCACTTACATTAGTTTCTCTATACGTGCCCAATGAAGGGCAAATCACATATATACGGGACATTCTCCTTAAATTAACAACTTTCAGTACAGATCCTGTAGTGATAGGAGGAGATTTAAATTTTATCTCGAATAAATTTATAGATAAATCTAACACGTCGCAAGGGCATATCAAACATCGCTTCCAGGATACATCATCGGGCAACACTGAACTATTCAAACTAATGAAACATTTCGATTTAATAGATGTCTGGAGAGCCAATAACAACACGATGAGGGATTATACTTATTTTTCCCCTAGGCATCAAACACACTCCAGAATAGATTATATATTATCATCTTCGGCAATAGCAAACACATTTCAGGAAGCATCAATTGGAACACGCGTGTGGTCTGACCACTCATGGGTAAAAGCCACAATGGAAATCGGAAATGAAGAAACAAGATACAAAAATTGGAGACTGGATCCAAAACTTTTATTCCTACAATCAATATCAGATAGCATAGAAAAAGATATCAAAGAATATTTGCATTTCAATGCGAACTGTGGAGTTTCTCAACACATAATATGGGACTCAATGAAAGCGGTACTCCGAGGAAAGATAATTGCGATCGCTGCAGCCTACAAAAAAGAAAAACAGAAATTAAAACAAGAACTGATAGACAAAATCAAAGCTTTAGAATTAGAACACAGCAAACATGGCAGCAAACGAATATACAAAACCCTCTTGCTAGAAAGGAAAAAACTTGAATCCATCGAAATATCTCAAATCCAAAAACAAATAGCCTACACCAAGCAAAAATATTGGTTCAAATCACCACAATCCATTAAATTACTTGCATGGAAATATAAAAAGAAACTCACAGCTAATGCAATATATGCAATTAAAACAAAAGAAGGCCAAACGGTCTACTCTCCCAAGGAGATCTCCAATGCCTTTTTAGACTATTATTCAAAACTTTATAAATCTGATTCCCCTACAACAGCATCAATAGACTCTTTCTTCCAGCAATTTCCGATTCACTCCAAGCTAACAACGCAACACAAAGAATGGCTTGAGACTCCTATAACAACGGCAGAAATCCAAGCAACGATCAAACAATTAAAAAACAACAAATCTCCTGGAGAAGATGGATTTATGGCAGAATTCTACAAAAAGTTCCATCACCTTTTAGCAGAACCCTTAACGACAACATGCAACCAAGTCCTAACCCAAGGAATTATGCCACCATCATGGAACTCAGCAACAATAATACTAATTCCTAAACCTGATAGAGATTGCACATTAACTAGCTCGTATAGACCAATATCACTCCTCAATCAGGATTACAAAATTTTTACGGCAACAATGGCCCATCGGCTCAACAAAATAATAGAAAACTACATTCACACTGATCAGACGGGATTTATACCAAACAGAGAAATCACCGACAACACGAGGAAAATGATAGACATGATCCAATATTGCAAACAATTTCAAATAAGCTCATCATTTATACTTTCACTGGATTTCGAAAAAGCCTTCGACAGAGTAGAAACCACCTATCTCCAAAACCTATTGACTAACATGAACTTTGGATCTAACTTTTAAAATATGATATCAACCATCTATGGAAAACCTACAGCGAAAATACAAACTAATGGAATGAAGTCATCGAGTATTACACTATCAAGAGGAACGCGCCAAGGATGTCCTATATCCCCTCTACTTTTCGCCTTGGCGATTGAACCGCTTGCTCATGCCATAAGGACTAACCACAAAATACCTGGTATACGCATCAAAGATAAGGAAATAAAACTGAGCTTATTTGCAGACGATATGGCAATAATTACAACGCAACCTGAAATATCAATTGATGAAATTCTTGCAACATTGGATAACTTTGGGAAGGCATCAGGCCTAACAGTGAACACTTCCAAATCCGTGTTCTTCCCAATTACAACAGACAGGACACTAAAATCCCAAATAGAACAAAAATACAAATTTAACTGGACAAGACAGTCTTGGAAATACCTGGGAATAAATATACCTATCAACTTATCTGACATTCTACAAGAGACAATAAATGCCAACTCAATTGGTATGAATACCAGCAAATATATCATTTATGGCACTCACTATTCCCTAAAACAACGGAACACCGGAGTCTCACCTTTTTTGAAAAAATTTTAACTCTTGATCAAACTTCCTGCAAGGGAATGATCTCAACTATATACAAAGAGTTATTAAATTTCATTTAAAAAAACCCAACTACATACCAAAAAGCGTGGAACAAAGACCTTGGACTCTCATTACAAGATGATGTTTGGAATAAAATTTGGACAGCTCCGAGCTTTATAACATCGTCATTAAACATTAAAACACAGACAACCAAAATACTGATGAGGTGGTACTACACACCCCTCAAACTACACAATATAAATAAAACGTATTCACCATTATGTTGGAGAAATTGTGGTGAACAAGCGGATTATATACATTGCTGGTGGTCCTGCAAGAAAATAAGCCAATTTTGGATGTCAATAAAAAATGCAATCAAAACAATAACACATATAGACTTACCTTTAAATCCTGAACTATTTTTACTTGACCTGTGGCAAGACAAAACCATTCCGGAACTAAAGAAAGAATTAATCTCAACACTACTTGCTGCAGCCAAAACTGTCATTGCTTGCAACTGGAAAAGTAATAATTCACTTACCCTGCACCAGTGGTATATGAAAATTTGGGAACATTATACCTTAGAAAAGATCAACATAGCCACAAAACACGAAAACTCCATAAAAAGACAAACCCAATTTTACACAAAATGGCTTGATTTTATTGACTTCTCACTTTCAAATGCACCAAATACATTACAATCAGTTCCATCCAAATACAAAGAAATAATTGCGATTTTTTAGGGTCGAACTTTCAGGGCACTGTGTCACCATGTTTGAACAACAGAAAGATTGAATAAACGATTATTTAGTTTAAAGTTGTGTATTTTTAAAGAGTTAATTGGTTATTTTTTGTTGTTGTTAGTTATTACGACAAGTCATATACAATGGATGTATTTGATCACAACATACGATTTGCATATATATATAGCATTATATGTTGACAAGTATTGCCATTATCTTGTAATAAGGAATAAGGCATTATGTATATGGCGTTAATAATATTTGTTTTCTCACTGTATTTTTTTATGAATAAAATAATAAAAAAGTTAAAAAAAAAAAACAATATTTACGATGCTTTACAAACTACCAACAAGATGACTGAGTTGACTTACTGACTCTTGCTGAATTCTGTTATAACAATGCCCACCACACCTCCACGGGGATGTCACCGTTCAAAGCTGCTCTTGGTTATGACAGTCCCCCGATCCCCTTTCTGACCTCGACACCGGGGTCAGTGGGGGGAGTCGTCCAAATGGAGTTCTACATTGAGGCATGGCCGAAGATTTGCAAAGCCTTAGACATGGCCAAAGCCGCCTACAAACATCAGGCTGACAAGAAAAGGGTGGAGGGTTGGGTTCTGCAGCCTGGGGACTCTGTAAATGTGTCTACAAAGAATCTACGTCTTTCTCAGTCTTGCAGAAAGTTGGCGTGGAAATACATTGGGCCGTTTAGAGTTGTAAGGTTGATTAATGATGTCATGGTTGAATTGGACTTGCCTAAGAACTTAAAGGATATCCATCCAATTTTCCATTTCAGTTTATTGAAGCCCAGTCCAGCACCTAATCCATGGCACCCGGAACCGACTGTGCCCCCTCTCATCTTGGTGGAGGGGGAGGAACACTACAAAATATCCGACATTCTGGACTCTAAAGTGAAATGTGGACAATTGTTTTATCTGGTGGAATGGGTGCATTGGGGTCCCCAGCATCGGGAGTGGAAGTTCCACGCCCGGTTCCCGGAGAAACAGGGAGGTCCCCTGTCAGCTATGGGAGGTGGTTGATGTGTTTTTGAGAGGGCAGGAGGTCAGCTAGCTGCCATGTTTTTCTTGTTCCCTTCTCTGATCCTGGCTTGCTCGCAGCTCTGCCGCTTGGGAGACTGTGAGAACCAGTGCTGCCAGACTCCATTACCTGTCTGGCCTCGTGAAGGGGGGAGGGCTTGCGTTCCACCACTGGTGTGAATCTTTCGGCTCTCATGAGGCCACATTTTGACCTGCAGCTTCACCCAATTTTCCCCACGTCTTTTCTGTCCTCAAAAAACAGGATCGAAAAGATGCGGGGGGGGGGGATCAGGTGAAGCTGTGGGTCAAAATGTGGCCACACAGCAAGTAGTAGGAAATTGACACATACAATCGGGGGGGGGGGGGGGGGGAGAGTGAGGGTGGAGCAGTGGCTTGTGGGAAATCGGTCCAGTTCAAACACAGTTTTGTTTTGCTCTGGATCATGCATATATCTCAATAAACATATCACTGCCAAAGAGTGTGTTTGTTGAGAGTAACTTGACCAGGGGTCTGACAATATGAACCATTTCAGCACCCCCTGGTGATTTTCAGAAGTTTCTTTGAAAGGCTTTACTGACTTGAGGCGTATTGCCCTCACTCAGAACTGACTTTGTTTGGGCTTAGCGGTGTTGCCAGCCTGTTCTGACTGGATATGCAGTGTTGTTGTAACAGCACCCCATTCAGGGCTTGCCATCCTCCAGGCAGGGCCTCAGGATCTTCCAGAATTACAACTGATCTCAAGATTACTGAGATTAGCTACACAGGAGGAAATGGCAGCTTTGAGAGGTAGACTATGGAATCACCTCCCTGCCGAGCTCCCGAGCTCCCGCGAACTCTGCCTTCCCAGGCTCTGGCCACCAAATTCTCCAGGAATTTCCCAAGCCAGTTGGCATCCCTACCCCATTCATTATGTGATTTCCCCAATTACCTAGGATTGCCCATGTGACTAATCCAGGAAGACGCAGCAGCCGTCATCTTTCGACGACAACAACAACAACAGCAATGAATGAAATTGAGACTAGAGGAATATTCTCATTTTTCAGGAGTCCGTATCTCCCCCTCTCTAACCCTACTTTCGATCCAAATTCAAAATGAGAGGATATTTTGGCACACTCTTGGCAGGAACGCTTTCTTGCAATCAATGGCTCTTTGAGTTATTATTTTATCCACAAATATTTCCACGCATGCCTTTGAAAAACGTCTAAATGGATTTCCTGGCCTTTTTGCCCAGTCCCTCCCAGCAGTGATTTTCATGCCTATTAAAATTACAACAAGCACAAACAAATATAATTGCCTACTCTTAGGTTAACAGGAGGGGATTAATTAATAAATCCAGACCCTATCCCTTCTGTTACATTTCACTTTGGCTAGGTTTCTTTTTTTAAAAAAACACAAAAAAGCCCTGAATGCTGTCTTTGTTATATAGTCATTTTGACCTAATTTGACTTGGAGGTAAAAAGGTCAATGATGGGAAACCCAAAGTCATAAAGATCTGAGGATGAGAAATGGGCCTTCATGCACATTAAGCGTGCTCTTGAATTGCGAGCTTCATTAATTTAAAAAACATTTTGGATCCATTCTTTGCTTCATTGCTTGCACAGTGAGTTTGACCCAAGAGAGGATACTTGTAGCCATAATGGCTGTGCAATAAATATACAAATATGTGTCTGTCCTAACTTCCCTAATCTCCCGGAACAAATGCAATTAAATCCAAAGTGTGCTTTGCTCAAAGTTTGCTAGCTCTATCATGCCTTCCTGTTTTTTGACTGGCGTCAGCTGGATGAGAATAGTAAACTGACTAAGTCGCTGGCTCAAGCAGAATCTGAAGGTCTGCTGGTATCGGGGATCTGTGCCAGCGGGCATCACTCTTGTGCCAGCGTAAGCATCATACCAGGGCACTGCTGGCAGATGGTAACTAGCAGGGGTCATTGCGTAGAAAAAGAGGTGCAGGAGCCCATTAGCATAACTCATTTGCATATGCCACACCCCCTGACATCACCGAAAGTGTGTCAGAAGGCAACACCCACCGCTCAGGCTCCACTGGACTGTTTTGGATTGCTAGCTATGGGGGGGGGGAGAGAACGTGCAGATATGTCCTCACAGAGGAGGGAGAACTTGTACCTGAATAAAACTTGGTCTTAAATGTGCCACGGGACTGTTTTGGACCGGGGGGAAAGGGGGGCTCTGCAACTTACCTGGCTGCTTCTTGCTCTGACTGTGGGCTGCTGGGAGCAGGGGGTGGGGCTTGTTGCATGTGCCCGCCCCCTGGGCTCTTTACTGCTGGAGCTCCGGTCCTGTGCGCTCCTGCAGGAAATGACCCCTGGTAACCAGTGCTACCCTCTATGAGTTGTCAATCATACATTGTCCCTAGGGATGCCAGGCTATAGCCAGCAAGCCCTGGGAGAAGTGAAGGGGCAGGGACATCAGAAGAGGAACAGGAACAGGAAGAAGGAGGAGAGGGAGGAGGAGGAGAAATTGGATTTATACCCAACCCTTCACTCAGAGTCTCGGAGAGGATTACAATCTTTCCCTTCTCCACCCCGCAACAGACACCATATAAGGTACGTGGGGCTGAGAGAGCTCTGAGAGAACTGCTCTTGAGAGAACTTGTGACTGACCCCAGGTCACCCAGCTAGCTGCATGTGGAGGAGTGGGGACATCAAAACCGGGACGTCATGGGATGCTCTAGGATTTACAAAAAACTCTGTGATAAAACCATGTATCTGGAGAAATGGCAACCCAAGTTGTCCCCCTTCCTTGTGTTACTGCCCCCACCCTTGCAAACAGCTTCCTCCCCATATACACTGTGAAGGAGCATCCCCCCCCCCAGCCCTTGAACATTTGTCAACTCCAGGCAGGTAAATTCTTGGAAATTTTGGGGTTGGGGAATGGGAAGAGTAAATATCCATCCTTCCTTACCTGTGTGTTTGCCTGTACACAAGCTGGTGGTGTCCATCTACCTATTAAAAAGGTAAAGGTCCCCTTGCTCGAAAGCCAGTCGAATCCGACTCTAGGGTTGCGGTGCTCATCTCCGTTTCAAAGCCGAAGAGCCAGCGCTGTCCGAAGACATTTCCGTGGTCATGTGGCCGGCATGACTAAACACCAAGGCGCACGGAATGCTGTTACCTTCCCACCGAAGTGGTACCTATTTATCTACTTGTAATTTCTTGCTTTCGAACTGCTAGGTTGGCAGGAGCTGGAACTAGAGACGGGAGCTCACTCCGTCATGCGGCACACTCGGGTCTCGAACTGCTGCACTACCGACCTTCCACAGCCTGCAGTTCAGCGTCTTAACCACTTGAGCCACCTATTAAACAGATCTTATTTATGGGGGAACACAAGTACTTTGTATCCCACATGCAGTGGGAGGTTTGTGCCTCCCAGATGTGGGCCAGCCATCTCTTTCTGCTTGCAACCTCAATAAGCAGAGAGACGCAGCTCTAGCCTCCTCCCCCTACTGTTTTCGTGTTCTCAAACCATCCTACCGAGCTGCTGTTGTCTCCACTGTAAAAATCACCTTCCTTACGTGGCCCCAAGCAAGTTTCACAATGTGTCTGGAATCACAAGACTCCCATCACATGCATGATACAAAGTCCTTGTGTTGTTCCCCATTGCCAGCTACCCGGTCATTTAAACTGGAGCCTCCAGGGATTGACTTGGGACTTTCTGCAGGCCATGCAGGTGTTCTGTCAACTCAGCCGGGGTCCTCACCTCCAAATGTCTGCCACCTGAGGTCCTCTACTTGGAGATGTCAGGGATTGAACTGGGGACCTCCTTCAGTGAGTGTAAAGCACATGCTTTCCCAGTGAGTTACAGACCCTCCAAAATGGACTCCCAACAGCAAAGTCAACAGACAATGCCACCATTTCAGAGGGGTGTATCCACTGGAATACCTCCTTGCAAAGCTTCTGTGCTGGTTAGGAAGGAGGAGGAGGAGGTTGGATTTATACCCCACCCTTCACTCAAAGTCTCAGAGTGGCTTACAAACTCCTTTCCCTTCCCCTCCCCACAACAGACACCCTGTGAGGTAGGTGGGGCTGAGGGAGCTCTGACAGAAACTGCTCTTTTTCAAGAACAGCTCTTATCAGAACTACGGCTTGCCTAAGGTCATCCAGCAGATTCAAGTGGCAAACCCAGTTCTCCCAGATTAGAGGCCGCGCACTTAACCACTACACCAAACTGGTTCTCAAGGACTTTGCATGACACGTGCAATGGGATTTTTGTGATCACTGATCCATTGTGAAAGCCTGAGAGAACCCTCCATCTTAGACGAGAACCAGGGGTCATTCTGTAAAAAAAGAGGTGCAGGAGCTCATTAGCATAACTCATTAGCATAATTTATTTGCATATGCCACACCCCCTGACATCACTGGAAGTGTGTCAGAAGGCAACACCCACTGCTCAGACTCCACTGGACTGTTTTGGATTGCTAGCTATTTGGGGGGGGAAGGAACGTGCAACTCTGTCCTCACAGAGGAGGGAGAGCTTGTACCTGAATAAAACGTGGTCTTAAAGGTGCCGGGGGGGGGGCTCTGCAGCTTACCTGGCTGCTTCTTGCTCTGAGTGAGGGCTGCTGGGAGCAGGGGGTGGGGCTTGTTGCATGTGCCCACCCTCTGGGCTCTTTACTGCTGGAGCTCCGTTCCTGTGCGCTCCTGCAGGAAATGACCCCTGACGAGAACTATACCTCCTTGGTGTTACAGTGAGTTAGGAGCATAGCATAACCACTGGATATCCTATTACATAGGTACTTGTAGGTAGAAATCAGATTCTTCTATCACATTAAAGGGCCTTGACTACATCTTATGTTTAACACTTGCCCACCATGGATACTTCAGGTCAAATGTCAGTTGTGAGTTCCTTGCTGGTGAGATAAATGTGCAGCTGCTGAAATAGCACCCTATCCCTGGGCCATAAGGTATAACCCAGTTTTCTTGCTTCCATCCAGGCTGCCCTTCCATTTTTGATTCCCCACTCCTCCACTTGCACCTGCTGGATGACCTTGGGCAAGCCATAGTTCTGGCACAGCTGTTCTCTCACGAGCAGTCTTCGAAAGAGCTCTCTCAGCCCCACCTACCTCACAGGGTGTCTGTTGTGGGGAGGGGAAGAGAAAGAAATTTGTCAGCCGCTCTGAGACTCCTTTGGATAGTGAAGGGCGGGGTATGAATCCAAGCTCCTCTTCTTCTTTTCCTTCAGTTTGTTTTGTTTACGTTCATCGCAAGTGCATGGTGCACATATGCGGGCTGGACACAGACAAACGGCAGTGGGCCAGGGGTGTCTGCTCTCCATTTGTTTTGGTTCTCCCAAAACACTTTGCTGTCTGTTGACTGAAAGATTCAGTTGCCCTTCACTTAATTTAGCTGTAATCATGTGCAGGGAATCCATCTCTGTGTCACATTTTCTTTAACTTGCCTTATCCTGAATCAGACCCTTGGTCCATCAAGGACAGTATTACTCAGACTGAGAGCAGCTCCCCAGGGTCTCAGGCGGAGGTCTTTCACATCACCTCCTGCCTGGTTCTTTTAATGGAGCAGCTGGGTATTGAACCTGGGACCTTCTGCATGCAAAGCAGAGGCTCTTCTACTGAGCCACAGCCCTTCCCCTGTAGAATTAATGTGATCCTTCTCTTGACCATGTGAAGTCGCCTTATTGGTCCATCAAGATCAGTACTGTTGACTTCTGGGGCAGTGTCACGTCGCCACAGGTGTTCGTTGGGGTCGCTCCCAATTAACCCCGTCCTTCCTTGTTTTCTTTGAGGCTCCGCGGGTCCCTGAGACCTTTGTCGGGCCCAGGGTTCTTTTTGTAGCAGGAACTCCTTTGCATATTAGGCGACACACCCCTAATGTAGCCAATCCTCCAAGAGCTTAAAGTAGCCCCTGTAAGGAGAGCTCTGTAAGCTCTTGGAGTATTGGCTACATTAGGGGCGTGTCACCTAATATGCAAAGGAGTTCCTGCTACAAGAAGAGCCCTGGCTCGGGCCTCACCAGATCTCCTGGAGGGAGGCTGGTAGCAGGAGACTTGCTTGATCACCCAGTGAGTGGCAACAAACCAGGGAAGAAGAGAATGTTTCGAAGCAGAAGCAGGGAATGGAGCAAACATGGCCGCCGTGATTTGCAAAGACGCGACCGCCCTTTTTAGAGACTATTGAAACAAAACAAAATATAATATGTAACAAAATAAGGTAAAACAAGGAATATAACGTGAGTATGAATCCAAATTGTAAAATCTGACATTTTTACTTAAAAACCCCTTCGAATGACTCCCAGTGTTGGAAGAGTGGCTGGGAAGAGAAACGAGGAGTAAAAACTGTGTAAAAGTTGCTAGCGGGGTGTATAGCGAATTTTTTTAAAAAATGGCATTTGAAATAGAGGAAACGGAGGAATGGGAAAATACACAAATCTTGCAACTTACCTATGAACAGTTTAGAAAACTCTTATATGAGAAGATTAAACAAGCAGTTAATACAACGTGTGAGAATCTCTGGGAGAAACCACTGAGTTCCTGTTTAAACGGGAAGGACGAGGAAGAGCTTTTGCTATCTCAGCAAGGTATTGATAAAAAAAACAGAATGTAATCAAGAAAACGTACCACAAGATATAGTGACTCTACCTACAACAGGATTTGAGAACCAAATAAATCAAGTGGACAGTATAAAGAAACTAACAAGGAACGCTTTAGAGTTAGAACTAATAAAAGGAGGCTACCAAAACTCACCACGTAACAAGCTGATCAAATTGGTTAAACGGAAAACGGGGAAACGTACAAGAAAAAACATCAAACATACCAGAGCCAAGAAAAGACTGAAAGCTATTGGAAATACATATTCTATAAGCATGCTGGAAGTAAAATGGCAAGAGTTGAAAATGGAACTTTATATTTACAAAGAACTAAGACACATAAATATGGTTCTGGCAAAAAAAGAAGCTACAGAAAATCAAGAAAAGAATAATGCAATACAATTTGAACTTTGGATCATGTTTTTCTTAATGTCTGTGAGTAATGATGACCGGTTGGGAAGTATATTAGTGTTATTTGCTGGTTTATTTAATTTCCATATGGATATTGTTTAATGCTGAAAGTAAGTAAATTTGAGTTACATTCAAATAATTATGTTAGCTATATTGGTTTAAACAGATGTTAGGCTGCAAAATAAGAAATAATGAAATAAGGAATTATGATGCAGCGGCTGCGGTCACACAGAACAGTAGCCACGCTAGAGAGACCGAAGATAGGCAGATTTTCCGGGCGTGATCTCACCGCCACATCTGGGAAGCGTAGAGCTCCCGTGGCTCAACCGAGGCTTCCCTCTGAAGATGCGCAGCAAAAAAACTAGTACCTCGGAGGTACTAGTTTCCGGAAACCGCGAGGCAAGGGCGGGCATCTGATCGCGTTTCCGGTGGCATCCGGCGTCCGCCCATGTCCCCTCTCAAACAGGTCATTTTTTCCCCAAGGCTCCACAGATGCGCACAAGCACCCAACGGAGCATGCGCACACTTCAGTTTTAAAAAGTTTTAAAAAACCCAACAACCCTGTTTGCCGCGCCACTCAGCTTCTTTGCCTGTGGTGTGACCGGCACCTCCCCCCTAGCCACGGGACCTCAACCGGATTTCTGATCTCGCAGTCGCACGTTAGTTTGCCCCGGGGCAAACAGCCACGCTCCCCCCCCCGCATTTTCCAGCCCGTGTGACCGGGGCCAGCGTTATTTTAAGTTAGAATTTTGGATA
This sequence comes from Gekko japonicus, assembly GCF_001447785.1. Lineage (NCBI taxonomy): Eukaryota > Metazoa > Chordata > Lepidosauria > Squamata > Gekkonidae > Gekko > Gekko japonicus. Next base: position 162,343 of record NW_015162532.1, on the reverse strand, counting down.
ATGTTTTTTCTTAATGTCTGTGAGTAATGATGAACAGTTGGGAAACATATCAATGTTACTTGATGGCTTATTTAATTTTCATGTGGATATTGTTTAATACTGAATGTAAGGAAATTCGAATTGGATGCTAATAGATGTACTAGTTCTATAAGTTTAAACAGTTGTCAGGTTGCAAAATAAGAAATAATGAAAGATGAGGTGCCTGGAGACCAGTTATGGGATTGCTATATAAGAATAGGTGCTGTTCTTGGTAAAGTAGTAAGTATAATTTTCGGTAGGGCCATAAAGGAGAGCCAGTTTGGTGTAGTGGTTAAGTGTGCGGCCTCTAATCTGGGAGAACCGGGTTTGATTCCCCACTCCTCCACTTGCACCTGCTGATGTGACCTTGGGTCAGTCACAAGCTCTGGCACAGCTGTTCCTGAAAGAGCAGTTTGTGTCAGAGTTCTCTCAGCCCCACCCACCTCACAGGGTGTCTGTTGTGGGGAGGGGAAGGGAAAGGAGTTTGTAAGCCGCTCTGAGACTCCAAGTGAAGGGCGGGGTATAAATCCAATCTCCTCTTCTTCTTCTTCTTCTTCTTCTTCTTCTTCTATTTGTTAAAGGCCTTGTTCTAAATCTTATATTGAAATTTTTTTATATAGCAAATCAACGGAACAAAAGTACTAGAATCTAACTACCATATGTTAAAGGAAAATAAATACTTGTAGCATTAATTAATTTGAAAATTAGATTAACTGAATGTTTGTGTTAGAAAAAACCAGGGCTCTAGTCGGGGGGGAGCTCTCAGGTACGGAGCTCCGGAAGAGAACCTCTAGGGGGCGGGGCGGTCACGTGGTGAAGCCCCGCCCCCTTCTTTACCCTGCCCTCTGCTTCGATCCTCATTCCGTTTGGGAATGAGGATGAAGCAGGAGGGTAAGTAGCCGGGCCTTCTGACACACTTCCGGTGATGTCAGGGGGCGTGGCATATGCAAATAAGTTATGCTAATGAGTTATGCTAATGAGCTCCGGCAGCTCTTTTTCTACAACAAGACCCCTGGAAAAAACTATATACGGGCGAATTGGTGTTGGTGCTGGTTTTCATGTCAGAACTTAGAAAATTATAATAGAAGTAAATAGTAAGAATGGAAAGCAAGAATGACTGAAAATCATGAGGAGATTTGATACGTTAGGTATTATTTTTGGTAAAATAAATAAATTTCTTTGTTTAAGGTTTTTGAGGTCCAGTAATAACTAGATGGTTTAAGGGTAGTGGAAGGTGATGGCCATATCTCAAATGGAAAATATATATATTTGCGGAATCGACTGTTTGGATTCGGTGCGGGAGCAAGCAAAATGGTGTATGATTTCAGAGAAAGAAGACCGAAGTAAAGGCAGAAGGGGTCTGAAAATAGCCGTATGAAAATAAGAAGATGCTCAAGAAGTATTCTCAAAATATTAAAATTATTAATATTGAAGCAGTAGTTAAAAATAACTCACAAGTATATTGTTATACAAACACGTATTTACTACCATGTAGTTTAACACGGAAATGATCTCCTACTCTTGGGTTTTTAGTTAGTGTGGGTATCTTTTCTTTATCCCTAGTTGTAGTCCCCCTTTCTATATTTTCTGTTGTAGTTATGTAGTCTATTGAAAAACCAATAAAATTACCCTCTTGGGGGTTTCAAAAAAGAAGAAGGAAAGATTCAGAAATTTGTGGTATATGGTTGAGAAAACAGAATTAAGTTGAATTGATCATGTCATGTTTTGTTGGAATATCTTGGAGAGTTCAAGATGAACATGTCTCTCTGTGTATATGTCATGCCTTGTCATGTCCTTTCTTCATGTTTAAAAAACCAATAAATATATTAAATATATTATATATATATATAAAAAAGATCAGTACTGTCTATACAGATTGGCAGGAGCTCTCCAGAGTCTAAGGCAAATATCTTTCACATCATCTATTGCCTGGTCCTTTTAATGGGATATCCCGGGGATTGAACCTGGGACTTTCAGCATGCAAAGCGGAGGCTCTTCCACTGAGCCACAGCCCCTCCCCTATAGAATTAATGTGATCCTTCTCTCGATCACATGGAGTTGCCTTATTGGTACATCAAGGTCAGTACTTTGGATTCAGATTGGCAGCAGCTCTCCAGGGTCTCAGGCAGAGGTCTTTCACATCACCAATTGTCCAGTCCTTTTCAACTGGAGATGCTCGGGGCCGAACCTGGGACCTTCTGCATGCAAAACATAAGCTCTTCCACTGCCAAGGGTGTAGACTTTCCAATTTCCCGGGGGGGGGGGCTGGGGCTGGGCCAGAGGCATTGCTTTGCTAGGAGCAAGGGTGGCTCCCGGGGGTGGCTGAGCACCTTCCTGAAAATTTCGGCGGGGGCTGACGCCCCGACGCCCCCACGAAGATTACGCCTCCTGCTTCCAAGGTAGCACACATGGTTCTCCCCTCCTTCAGTTTCAGTTCCCAACAATCCTGTGATATAAGGCTGAGAGACGATGGTGACAAGCACAGGGGATTTGAATATGGCTGTTCTCAGTCTTAATGCTAGTCTAAACATGACACCATGCCGCCTCACAGTAATAAAATAATGTTCAGCTATATATGACATAGCTCCCTGAGGGAGAGTAGAGGCAGTCACCTGATTGGTGTCTTTTCAATATGGTGGCAGAAACAAACAAATACAACAGCCGGTAGATGTACCAAGGTACGATTCTGATGTAAAGTAATGGTTGTCATGGGAATGCTGCTGGCCCACATTTGAAAGGCACCTTTCTCGATACTTTGCAGCTTATAATAATAATTCTGCCAAGTGTTTATTAAAGCAGCAATGCTTTGTAATGAGTATTTAATTACATCTGCTATGTATCAGGCTGATTCAGTTTGCAAGGCAAGGGCTCCACTGAAATACATTGCAGCACAAAAAAACTTGCAAAGAAAATGCAGAATGGACTTTCCATTAAGGTCTCTGGTCCCAGATATACTCTGGGACTGGAATGACAGCCCCCAGAGTGAAATGATGGTCCCTAGCAATACAATCCGCGCTCTGGGACTGGAATGACAGGTTACAGAGTGGAATGACAGACCCTGGGAATAGCAGAGGCATTCTGGGACTGGAATAACAGCCTCCAGGGTGGAACGACCCCAACAGAAATAAGTATTGTTGTCTTTTATAGATAATACTTTAAAATTATAATGAAGGGGACAAAAGGGAAATTATTCTTTATCTCGTACATTATGTACTACATGACTGTCTTCGACAAATGTAATTAGGGCCCTGGTCACATGGCAAAGTTGCCGCGGGAGAGGCACGGATGGTGAGCGGATTATCTGGGCGCGATCACACCCCAACATCTGGGAAGTGGAGCGCACCCGTGGCTTACTGCCAAAGATGCGTGTTTAAAAAGTAGTACCTCCAAAGTACTAGTAAACGTTTGCCACGGGCTCCCTCCAGACTCCTGTGGTGTGATCTCACCGGCGCGCGGCATTCCCCTCCGGTCCCTCGTTTACCTGCAGGTGCCGAGGGAAGGACCTGTGGTGTGCTGCTGGCGCGTCTGATCGCGTAATCGTGGATCAAACTGCGCCGGGGCAATTAGCCACACCTCCCCCCCGCAATATCCGGCCCGTGTGACGGGGCCCAAAGTTGTATAGCCTGGGTGTGTTTTTTTTCTTTTCCCCTTTCATTTCTGTACTTTCACTGTTTTTTCTAAAATAAAATTTTAAATCTAAAAAAAAATACTATTATGTCAAAGAGGCTCTGCATGGTGGAACGGGGCAGAATCCATTTCTAAAAGGGAAGAACGCATTGGATTCAGCTCAGTCATCCTCGTTAGATGCAAGAGGAAATGTTTGTGGCAAATTCCCATTCAGTTCACTGGAAATTGATCACAGCCATAGTTTTGTACAGTCCTTGTCAAAGGCACTAATTAAGCCACCTCCGTTTCACTCGGCACCCCCTGGCTTGCATCAATAGTCTGTTTGTCAGAAAGACCATGGAATGCCTTGGCATTTCCAGCAGAATTTATCATCCGTCCGCACAGAAAGCTGCCGCCTGTAGAAGCTGCACCCCTGCAGAATAAGAATGCCATTATTAATGTTTGCTGCTGCAGCGCATGAGATTTAAATGGGCTTTGCTTGCCGGAATCTCATTTGCCTTGTTAATGCTGGTTTCCCTTTCATGGCAAAAGCAGATCATGTCGTTTGAAGGCAGAGATCATCTTTAATTTTTCACCTGTGGATTCCCCCCCCCCCCAGATCACATCTGCCACATTAAATACCATCTTTTAAAAAAAAGAAGAAGGAAAAACTGTAGACAACCTAGTGACTCCTTCAGACAATAGTGTTCATAGGAACGATCTGTTTGTTTAAACGATTTCATGCCCACTTTTCTCCCTGATGGGTACGGAAAGCAGCTTACGAAAACACCAAGATGTAATTTAAAGGATCAGTTTAAACAAACAGTTGATTTTAAATGAAGAAAGAAAGAGAGAGAGAAAACCACAAGGCCACATCTTCGAGCAGGTTCTGAATCCGTTTATGCCGTGAGTCAAACTATGGCAAGCTAAAGGGGGGTGGGAGGTGTGGTCCAATTGCAGCTGACTCATGGCGACCCCATAGGGTTTTCAAGGACAGAGATGTTCAGAGGTGGTTCCCCATTGCCTGCCTCTGCATTCCAGCCCTGGACTTCCTTTGTGGTCTCCCATCCAAGTAGTAACCAGGGCCGACAATTGCCAGCTCTGGGTTGGGGAATCCATGGAGCTTTGGGGCTGGAACCTGGGGAGGGATGGGCATGAGCAGGGCTTTTTTTTCTGGGGGAGCGTGGTGGGACGGCGTTCCAGAACCTCCCCATGGAAACTAAATGCTCAAAAAAATGTTTAAAAGTCCATGTTATTATTTCAAAGAATCCCGTGTGTTTCTCTGTCATTTCCCTCTTCAGAGCTCAGAACCCCTTTTTCCAGGAAAAGGGCCCTCGGTGTGGGCACAGTGGAGTTCTCCCTCCAAAGGGACCGGTGGCGCAGGCAGTAAGGGAAGCCTGCTTTAACAACTGGACAAACAGCTTCGGGTGTTCGAACCCCAACGTGGTCAGGGTGAGCTCCTGGTCCTACGTCCCAGCTCCCGTCCACCCAGCGGTTCGGAAGCCCATTAAAGGGCAAGTAGATAAAATGGGTACCTGCTATTAGAGCAGGGGGGCACCCGCCCCTGCTGTAGCAGCGATGGTGGAAAGCGGAGAGTGGAGAGCGATGAACGGCGGCAACGGAGAAAAAATGGCGGCTGGTTGAGGCGAGGAGGCGGGCGAATGAAAGGAGGCTGGACTAACAAGGTGCAGAGGCGGAGCGACGCAGCAGGCTGGAGCCTGACTTGGACGGAGGCCGCTGCGAGCATGCACGAAAGCTCAGAGTGGTCCAGGCCTGGAGGTGGAATTGCGACAGCCAGAAAGAGTGAAACACCAAAGACCGATGCCGGAGGAGGGTCGCCGCCGGACTGTCCCCTCGCAAGAAAGAAGATCTGCTACAACAGGATAAGGGTGCCTGGTAGGCTTCTCACCTCCCCTACATATGTGGCCCTAGATTAGATTGGTTAAATCGAAATTGTAAGCCGCTCAGAGCCCCTAGGGGGTGAGCGGGATAGAAGCTGAAGGAATAAATAAATAAATAAATAAAGCTGCCATTTTCTCCACAGGAACTGATTGCTGTAGTCTGGATCTCCAGTCCCCACTTGGAGGTTGGTAACTCTACAGCTGAGCCCACTCAGTGTCAGAACCCACAGCTTACAACAAAGTACACGCATTCAGGAATGGTTATACGTTTATTGCAAAGCTAGAGATGCAGTAACACTGGCACTGTTAAGCAGGGCTTTTTTTGTAGAAAAAGCCCAGCAGGAACTCATTAGCATAATAGGTCACACCCAACAGCAGGAACTCATTAGCATATTAGGCCACACCCCTGACAGCACAGCTCATTCACATATTAGGCCACACCCCCATGTTACCAGAAGTGTGGTCATCCAGCCACACCCACCTTTTGCTTCTTATTCTCTTTACCTTGTTTGTTGACAAAACCCAGGGCTTTTTTTTTTAAGCAGGAACTCCTTTGCATGTTAGGCCACACACCCCTAATTGTAGCCAGTCCTAATGAGTTTCTGCTGTTGGGTGTGGCCTATTATGCTAATGGGTTCCTGCTGGGCGTGGCCAACTTGGAAGCCAGCCGGAACTCCGTTCCTGTGCGTTCCTGCCCAAAAATAGCCCTGCTGTTAAGAATGGCGGCAACCCATTGAGCATAATAGGATATAGGGCATTCGTATGCACCCCCCCCATGACATGAGCCAATTAGCTACCCTCCCGCGTGTGGGACCCACTAGGAAACCGTTAGGTGGCGACAGCTGGGAAGCAGTAGTCTCTCACGGTACATAGGAGACTTCCAGACAATACAACCTCCTCCTGTGGAGATAAGCATTTCAGCACAGGCAGAACAGCAGAGACAGGAATGCAATAGTAATTACCAAGACACAGAATGAACTCCCCAACCCCAATGGCAGCATAGCTGACACTTAGCCCTAAAGATCTGACAAGATTGGGCTAGCTTGGACCATCCAGGTCCATGTGACCTCGTACTCAAAAGCCCAAAAACGAAAAGAGGCTGGATTCAGGATAAGGTAAAGGTAAAGGTTTCCCATGCTCGAAAGCCAGACGGATCGAACTCTAGGGATGCGGTGCTCATTTCAGTTTCCAAGCCAAAGAGCCAGCGCTGTCCGAAGATGTTTCCGTAGTCATGTGGCCAGCACGACTAGACGCTGAGGTGCATGGAATGCTGTTATCTTTCCACTGAGCAGTACTTATTTATCTACTTGCAATTTCTTGCTTTCGAACTGCTAGGTTGGCAGGAGCTGGGACCAGAGACGGGAGCTCACTCCGTCATGCGGCACACTCGGGTCTCAAACTTCTGAACTACCGACCTTCTGGTCTGCAGTTCAGCATCTTAACCCCTTGAGCCACCGCAGCGCCTGAATTCAGGATAGGGCTTGTTACATTATTTCTGGTTCTTTTCACATCAGATTGTATGGCTTCAAGGCCTATACCAGCATCTCTTTTTCCCCACCTCAAGTCACTTCACAGCCGACATAAAATTAAAAAAATATATACGTTTTTTAAAAAGTCACTTCATAGCCAGTGATACCTCTCTCCTCAAAGGCAACTGATCTCCTCAAGTCTCATTGAATTCAATGAGAAACCATTCCACTTGATACGGTTGCCAGAACAAGCCATTAGACAGCAAAAAAAAATGTATTAACGAATCACCGAGTCCGTCGTGTTATGTTTCTGAGGTAGAGAAAGCACAGCTGCCGGAGACAGCCATATCTTAGTTCCTGTTAAGAGCTTACCCTCCAGTTCTCTCTAAAAAACGGGATGATATAATCCAGGTATCTGACATATTGATCTTTGTTTTTTCCCCCTTGAGTACTCAGGCCTTGTAATACCCAGGCATGATCTAAAGTGTTATTTTTCCACTCAAAGTGCCACCTCAGGAGTGACACGTCGAGAAACAGGAGAGGTTTCTAAAGTCTGTTGTTCGCAGGAGTCTTGCTTTGTTTGTCAACAAATCTAGAAAGAAAAAAAAACATGAAGCGAGTGATAGAAATGGTTCAAACACATATGCATGGTCCGGTCTTTTTGTACTTATGAAATAAAGGCGGTGTACGTTCCTGTATGTCTATACAGGGGTGTGTGTGTGTTTAATATGACTACAGCATTGAATGTGCTGGGGGGCAGGTGTTATGTGGTGGAAAGCCCCAGGGGTCATTTCATAGAAAAAGAGGTGCAGGAGCTCATTAGCATAACTCATTAGCATAACTCATTTGCATATGCCACACCCCCTGACATCACCGGAAGTGTGTCAGAAGGCAACACCCACCGCTCAGGCTCCACTTACAGTTCCCCTCCCACATCGTCGCCGAGACATGAAGGGTTGGATCCAGCCAGCTTTTTCACTTTGTCTTGCCCAGTTCCTCTCCATACTACAGCCCTCGTCCCAAATGACTTTTGTACACCTGGGTCCCATGATTTTCAGCATAGATTTTCAGCATGATTTTCAGCATAGTCTATTTTTGGTGGTTATTATCAAGTAGTAATCCCACTGCTACCCAGGCTTCCCAAGTACTTACCATGATTCGGCGGGGGACACAGACCTAAGAACATAAGAACATAAGAGATGCCAATGTTGGATCAGGCCAAAGGCCCATCCAGTCCAACACTCTGTATCACACAGTGGCCAGAAATACCAGTGCCATCAGGAGGTCCACCAGTGGGGCCAGGACATTAGAAGCCCTCCCACTGTTGGCCCTCCCACTGTTGACCCCCCCAAGCACCAAGATGACAGAGCATCACTTGCCCCAGAGTCCCTATCTATACCTTGTGGCTAATAGCCACTGATGGACCTCTGCTCCATATGCTTATCTAATTCCCTTTTGAAGCCGTCCATACTTGTAGCCGCCACCACTTCCTGTCTTCGCAGGATCATTCCCGCGGGGACAACAGACGCGCCCGCTCTGGCAATGGGGATGGAAACTCGATGATACCATCGAGTTTTCAGCCCCATTGCCAGAGCGTCGCCCAGCATCACTTCCTGGAGACAGCATGGTGCAGTGCAGGGAGGAATGGTCCGCCTGGGGAGCATGTTTCCCCCGCTGGATCACGTTAAGTACTTGGGAACCCTACTGTAGTGTTCTGCGGCAGTATGCCTCGTCTGATAGACAACACCACCCAGTCATTGTTTATAGGACAGCTTTATTCAGTCAAAGAAGGCACCAAGCAGGGAGAGTGAAGAACAGCATTACAGAAGCCTGAAAGACCAGTGACCCTCCCATTCTACCAGGATAAATACATCACAGTAGAATGGAAAGCCACCTACTTAAAGCTACACACACGTGACAGTGGTAAAAGAAAACCCTTCCTTTTCCATCTTCAGAAAAGTTAGTGGGATCCAACCTGAAATCCCTAAACTTGCTATTTTAGCAGAAAGAACATTCTTCCAGCTTTGAAGCACTTCTTGGAGTATTTATCAGGGTTGATTCTGAAATCTGATCAGGGTTCTCCCTGCCTTCCTCCCAGGCTGTTTTCAGACACTGAAAGGGCCTTTCCAGGGGAGTATTCCCAGCATTGACCGGTCCAAAATTATGTAAATTACTTCAGGAGGGGCAGGCATTTCAGGGTTTGAAAACGGCCCGGGAAAAAGGGAGGAGGATCCCCCCCCACGCAGCAGTTCAAACAAAATAAAAGACTTCTGATATCTAAAATAACATTCCTACAGCTGACGAGCGACAGCGCGGAAAGCAAACTGGAGTGGTGGTCAGATGGGCGGCTTATCTTGCTGTTGCCACAGCTCTAGTTTGATCTACATCTTTTTGTTCCATTGTGGTTTGACCAGACAGCTCCACTCTTAACCATCTCCCTGTGTGCTGACACCGTAGTTGAACATCCAGATTTTTGCTGGGTGGCAACCATCGGATGGGCAATTGGCATTTCCCCTTAAGTTCTGTGTTTGTGCATGCACATAGGCAGGGCTATTTTTGGGCAGGAACGCACAGACACGGAGTTCCGGCTGGCTACCAAGTTGGCCTCGCCCAGCAGGAACTCATTAGCATAATAGGCCACACCCAACAGCAGAAACTCATTCGGATTGGCTACATTAGGGGTGTGTGGCCTAACATGCAAAGGAGTCCCTGCTACAAAAAAAGGCCCTGGGTTTTGACAACAAACAAGGTAAACAGAATAAGAAGCAAAAGGTGGGTGTGGCTGGATAACCACACTTCTGGTAACATGGGGGTGTGGCCTAATATGCCAATGAGTGGCACTGTCAGAGGTGTGGCCTAATATGCTAATGAGTTCCTGCTGTTGGGTGTGGCCTATTATGCTAATGAGTTCCTGCTGGGCTTTTTCTACAAAAGGAGCCCTGCATAGGCACTTACTTGAAGTCTTGTTTTTTCCACACATGCGCAGAAACGCAGACTCGAATCACCGCTTCCAAAAATGGCCGCCATAGATATCTGCCTGGGGACTATTTGCACGAACATCAAACCTCAATAAAAATGCAAAATCACCTGCCTAGGGCTGTGACAGTTGCAGGATACTCCCCCCCCCCCACATTCACGGTCCGAAAAAAGAAATAAACCACAGGAGCACCCACATGTTTGATAATATATGCTGGCGTTTACGCAGTTATGCCTATATCGCTAACACAGTGGGGGGGAATGGCGCCGATACGGAAGGGACGGTTCCGCAGATCCGCAATAATTCCAGTAGGCTCAGCACACGCGGGACTTTCCGTGGGGTCAGGAAAGTTGAAGGTAAGGACGGGAGGCTGACAGCTGCAGGATGGAAGCCAAATATTGCTGTCTGGATGGGAGGAGTGATGAGATGACTGCCGATCAAAGTACCTGTCTGATCGCAGCCTGGGTTTGGGAAACTCAGATTCACCTGGTGAAGAAATGTATTTTGTAACTTGGTCCTCGGCTGAAGGCTGGTGGATGGTTTTTAGCTCAAGGTCGATTGGGCTTCATGGCTGTGCCAGGAATTGAACTTGAGAGTCCCCACATTCTCCTACCCAGGGGTCATTTCCTGCAGGAGCGCACAGGAGCGGAGCTCTGGCAGTAAAGAGCCCAGGGGGCTGGCACATGCAACAAGCCCCACCCCCTGCTCCCAGCAGCCCTCAGTCAGAGCAAGAAGCAGCCAGGAAAGCTGCAGAGCACCCCCCACCCCCCTGGTCCAAAGCAATCCAGTGGCACCTTTAAGACCACGTTTATTCAGGTACAAGCTCTCCCTCCTCTGCGAGGGCAGATCTGCACGCCCCCCCCAATAGCTAGCAACCCAAAACAGTCCAGTGGAGCCTGAGCGGTGGGCGTTGCCTTCTGACACACTTCCGGTGATGTCAGGGGGTGTGGCATATGCAAATAAGTTATGCCAATGAGTTATGCTAATGAGCTCCCGCACCTCTTTTTCTACGAAATTACCCCTGCCCCTACCCCATGCTGGCTCCAAAACCTTGACTGGAAGCTGCTACCCATGGGCAAGAAAAGGCCGATCTAGTTAAGAGTTGTCCTCAGTTAAGAGTTGTCTTCCACATGCATAGATCAGCTCTGGATGGTGACGAAAGGGAATCTCCACATTCAGAGGCAGTAAACCTCTGAACACCGGTGCCAGGAGCCAACACCAGTGAGCCTCTATGCCCTGTTGTTGGACCTCCGGAGGAACTATTTGCCCACTGGTGTGAGACAGAATGCTGGACTAGATGGACCACTGGTCTGATGCAGCAGGGCTCTTTTTATGTTCTTCTGATACCTCAATGCACCAGTAAACCAGACTATGGCTGCGGTCACACGGGCAGGAAACTGCAGGGGGGGAAGCATGGCTGTTTGCCCCGGGGCAAACTAATGCACAGTTAAGCGATCAGACCTCCTGTGGAGGCACTGTGGAGGTTCCGTGGGTAGGGAGAGGTGCCGATCACAGGACATGCCTGTGCGCAACGAAGAAGCGCATGGTGCGGCAAACTGGTTTCCTTTTTTTGTGTATACGACAAATGCGCATGCTCCGTTGGGTGCATGTGCGCATACATGGAGACTTGGGGAAAAAAAACACCTTTTTCACAAGGGGACATTGGCAGGCGCCGGATGCTACCGGAAACGCAATCAGACGCCCGCCCTTGCCCCGCGGTTTCCGGAAACTAGTACCTCCGAGGTACTAGTTTTTTGCTGCGCGTTTTCGGCGGGAAGCCTCAGTTGTGCCACGGAAGCGCTATGCTTCCCAGATGTGCCAGTGAGATCACGCCCGGAAAATCTGCCTGTCTTCCGTCTCTCTTGCGTGGCTAATGTTCCGTGTGGCCGAGGCCTATGTACATCTGATCACAGATTTATGGGGGAAGAACACTCACATTACTCAATACATTCCCCATGGCTCCTACTCAGCGTGACTGAAGATGCATTTGTCTCTTCACATGAATTGTAATGTGTATCTTTATAAACTCTCTGGGGCCACTGCTTTTCCCTGAGCACTGTTTGTCATCACACAAACCCTTGTAGCACATGCCTATCTGTGCATTAGGACTGTGTTGATCACCTAACTTCAACCACTTCCCGGTGCATCCCTTTGCATAAATTAAACATGATGGAAAGCAGCAGCCTGTTCACCCATGCACTCTGCTCCGTAAATGGAATTCGAGCCGTGCCGGCAGAATGAGCACAAGATGTACTTCCACGGGCAGAGTGGTGGGTCGCACGTTGATCTTGGAGGTAGTCAAGACAGTAAAACATCGAGCTGGAGGCAATTCTCCCTCAAAAGAGGGTGCGTTATTCAAAATTAGTTTGGGAAACGAGGCCCCTGAGATGCTGGCTCTTTAAAGACAACCCCGGAAGATATGAACGAGATAAATAAAACATCTTGGAACTTGAACGCTCGGCGCCTCAAGATCTCTCCCCTTCCCTATTTTTTAAAAGAGCCTGTAGCTTTATAACAAGACGTGACTACATATTAACAGGATTTAATTTTTTTTAAAAAAAAACGGGTAAGGTTTTGAGCCAGTGTGATGTAGTGGTTAGGAGCAGGGACCCTCATCTGGGAGAACCGGGTTTGATTCCCCATGCAGCTGCTGGCGTGACCTTGGGTCAATCACAAGTTCTCTCAGAGCTGTTCTCTCAAGAGCAGTCCTCGAAAGAGGTCTCTCAGCCCCACCGACCTCACAGGGTGGCTATCTGTTGTGGGGAGGGGAAGGGAAAGGAGATTGCAAGCCACTCTGAGACTCTGAGTGAAGGGCGGGGTATAAATCCAATCTATCACCATCATCATCATTTTTCCACATAGACAAATTTACAACAATAGGTTTTGATCTCCTGTTCTCTACATGCGATGAGTCTTTGTATTTAAGGTGTGTGTATATACAGGGGTCATTTCATAAAAAAAGAGGTGCAGGAGCTCATTAGCATAACTCATTAACATAACTTATTTGCATATACCACACTGACTGTTTTGGATTGCCAGCTATT
>NW_015162532.1:131210-149265 GCF_001447785.1 Gekko japonicus | reverse complement strand
AGGCCACACCCCCTGACATCACCGGAAGTGTGTCAGAAGGCAACACCCACTGCAACTTACCTGGCTGCTTCTTGCTCTAACTAAGGGCTTCTGGGAGCAGGGGGTGGGGCTTGTTGCATGTGCCTGCCCCTTGGGCTCTTTACTGCCGGAGTTGCGCTCCTGTGCACTCCTGCAGGAAATGACCCCTGTTATATATATGTGTGTGTGTGTGTGTGCGTGTGTGTGTGTAATTTTTCTCCTGAATCGGCAATGTGAGTGGCCCAGATCTTCCCATCCTCTCTGAAACCCATTCAAACATTATCTTTTAAAACTCCAAAAATAGTTTTCACTGAATCTCACCCAATTCCCTTCACTGCTCTCATTCCTGTCCCATGTGACTTCTGCACATACAGATCCCGCAATTCCTAGCATAGCCACTTGGCTGGTCAGATTCTCCCCACAAGGAAAGATGGCTGGATACGATCCACTGATCAGTTCACTTGATGCAACTGTGCGAGAGTTCTGCATTATTGGAAACTGCTCTTTTTGTGAATTAATTATCTTTAAAAGAAAGACGCCTGCTCCTTGGGAGGAAAGCGATGGCGAACCTAAACTGCATGATAAAAAGTAGAGACATCACCCTGCCAACAAAAGTCCGCATGGTCAAAGCAATGGTATTCCCAGTAGTCATGTATGGCTGCGAGAGTTGGACTATAAGGAAGGCCGAGCGCCAAAGAATAGATGCTTTTGAACTATGGTGCTGGAGAAGACTCTTGAGAGTGCCTTGGACTGCAAGGAGATCAAATCAGTCAATCCTAAAAGAAATCAACCCTGACTGTTCCCTGGAAGGCCAGATAATGAAACTGAAGCTCAACTACTTTAGCCACTCAATGAGAAGGGAGCACTCACAGGAGAAGACCCTGATGCTGGGAAAGACTGAAGGTCAAAGAAGACGGGGACGGCAAAGGATGAGATGGTTAGACAGTGTCATCGATGCAACGAACATTAAGTTGAGCAAACTCCGGAGGACGGTGGAAGCCAGGAGGGCCTGGAGTGATCTGGTCCATGGGGTCGCGAAGAGTCGGACTCGACCGTGCGACTGAACAACAACAACAAAAGAACTCCTCAGGCGCCAGTAGGACCACCGGTGATTGAAACCTAATCCCCACTGAGGTACTAAGCCTGTGTCTGGGATGTATTTTGCCAGCCTCCAGGGGGTGGCTGGAGATCTCCTGGGATTACAACTGATCTCCAGGCGACAGTTCACACTGAGAAAATGGCCGCTTTGGAGGGTGGACTCTATGGCATTGTACTCTGTTGAAGTCCCTCCCCTCCCCCAACCCCCCCTTCCCCAGGCCCCCCCCCCCAAAAAATCTCCAAGCATTTCCCAACCCAGAGCCGGCAACCCTGGTGGAGCACGTAAGAATGCTCCTCCATTAAAAAATAAATTCTTTTGTATAGAAAATTAGCCCGGCAGAAGAAGCGTGGCTTGATTCGAACCCATCTCCTTGCCATTTAGATCTCCAGTCGCAGGGAATGTTTGTTGTGGAGGAACCTTTGCTCGCCTGAAGAGTTTACGGCACAGCCAGCACAAGCCTACCACTTCCGTGAAAGCCAGGCCTAAAAAGCGGGAGCCGATCTCCTCCCCAAAGAGTTTACATATGTCGTCTGTCAGGCTCATTACTCAGACTTTGCGATTAAGCGGTAATGCTGAGATGGGCAAAAGTAGAGATGTGGGAAGTACGTGAAGGAAACCCAGGGAATGGATTTGTTATGTAGCCATTTGGGTTTTGAGAACTAATGAAGGGTGGGGGAAACGCCCTACACAGCAGCTTCACCATCCAGCTTGTCAACTGCCTGATATGATCTGCGAGGATTAATAAACTGTGCAGCACATTTTTTTGACTATCATGGGAGACTCTATTACATAATGACTGGCTTTTTCATATAATGCAAGATACCTTCTTCCCATTAATGTGTCTGCTGTTTATTGTAATGGGGATTGCCCTCTCTCCTTTTTCTCTTGAGAAACACTGCAGTGGTTCTGAATTAATGGACAGGAACTGATGAACTATAGATGTTTTTGGGTAGGTCAGCCAATTCTTCTGGACGGCTGTTTCCATTCCAGCTGAACAATGGTGGTGCTGGTGGTGGAAACTGCAAAGGAGGAGGAGGAGATTAGATTTATACCCCACCCTTCACTCGGAGTCTCAGAGCAGCTTACAAACTCCTTTCCCTTCCCCTCCCCACAACAGACACCCTGTGAGGTGGGTGGGGCTGAGCGAGACCTTCACTACCCAAGGGAGTCTCAGAGCAGCTTACAAACTCCTTTCCCTTCCCCTCCCCACAACAGACACCCTGTGAGGTGGGTGGGGCTGAGGGAGCTCTGACAGAGACTGCTTTTTTTCAAGGACAGCTCTTGACAGGACTATGGCTTGCCCAAGGTCATCCAGCAGCTGCAAGTGGAGGAGTGGGGAATCAGACCCGGTTCTCCCCGATTAGAGTCCGCGCACTTAACCACGACACCAAACTGGCTGGTTTATGGTAACCCTGCAGTTCCTTGGTGGTCTCCCATCCAAACACTAACCAGGGCCGACCCTGCTTAGCTTCCCAGATCTGATGAGGGCTTGCCTGGGCTATCCAGGGCAGGCTATTTGTTCAATTCCATGCTTGTTTAACTCAGTTTTTATCAAGTATGCCTTTGAGCATTTAGAATGTCTGCCTCTGAAGTCTTCCCACTCCCTCCATAATCTTTGCTCTCCGTATTTATACCGTCAGCCTCATTTGACTGTTTTTAGAGTGCGAGACCCAGAGTGTAACCCGTTATTACAATGCAGAACTTGTTCCGTCTCGTAGAAATGTCAGACTCCCTTGAGAACCGTAGAGTAGAGAGTCCTCTCGACAGCGTTGCCTGACCTCCTCAGTGCTGGGCTCATTAACCAGGGAGATGCTCATTCCAACAGAAGGACTTTGCTTGTTTGGAAGTTGTTCACTTCCGAGTTCAAAGCATGGCGCAGGGCAGAGCCGCCCCTTTGATCTCCTGTCCTGATTGGGATTATGAAAACAAGCCGTGTCTGTCTTCGAGGAGAGTTAGCGTGAGGACTGAGGATGCTATTTAAACTGCGGCAGATTTCACCACGAACATATTTGATGGTAGAATTTATTATGCTCAACAGTATCAATCACCAAGAAAAACCAACAAATAACAACTGTGTACTGACCAACCCACCCAAGAGCAATAGAAAAGAGACTTCAATACAATTCAATGCATGTAATCCATCATAGGACAATACAAAAATACATAATATCCCAAAGGGAAAGAACAAAATCCAGAATAACAATCTCTCATAACCAAATCTGGAATAGATGTCCACAATGAAGTCAGATGTCCAACACTTTTCAACACTTTTCCTAGGTATAAATAGTGTTTCGGACTTCAGGTCCTTCCTCAGGAGCTACAAGCCAATCCTGTAAGTCTCTGAGCAGATTCTTAATAAGTAAACAATCATTCAGGTTTTATGTGGGCCAGGTCTCCTAAATATTTTAGAAAGCACCTGCAAGGGTTGCTACTATGTAAGTTGGACCAAACAGCCTCAGAGTAGCTAACTTACAGTTACATATTTGATGGTAGAATTTATTATGCTCAACAGTATCAATCAGACACAAGTTGATCACTGAGAGTGTTGGTTCAGCACCCAATGATTCAAATGCCTGCCATATGAGTTTGCAGCGAGTTTTTGCAAAACTGTGCATGCACATGAGTTAAAACGCTGCTCATCCAAACACACTGGGTGATTTCTCACGAGAGCTGCCTCGCAGCACAGCGCTGTTTGCCTCGACACAAACGTGTCAATTTCACACCCAAAGCTCCGGGGCTGCATTTGACTGGGGCTTCGCAAGATTTCCTCCGCAGTTTCATGATCCTCAAAAACCAGGATCACGAAACTGCGGAGGAAATCGGGCGAAGCCCCAAGTCAAAATGCAGCCCCGGAGCTTCGGGTGTGAAATTGACACGTTTGTGTCGAGGCAAACGGCGCTTTGGTGCGAGGCAGCTCTCGTGAGAAATCACTCAGTGTGTGTGTGTGTGTGTGTGTGTAAGTGCCCTCAAGTTGCTTCCAATTTAGGGCAGCCGTATTCATTTTTGTTGTTGTTGTTGTTCAGTCACACAGTCAAGTCTGACTCTTTGTAACCCCATGGACCACATCACACCAGGCCCTCCTGTCTTCTGCCGTCCTCCGGCGTTGGCTTAATTTTGTGTTCGTTGCATTGATAATGCTGTCTAATCATCTCATCCTTTGTTGTCCCCGTATTCTTTGACCTTCAGTCTTTCCCAGCATCAGGGTCTTCTCCAGTGAGTGCTCCCTTCTCATAGGGTGGCCAAAGTCTTTGAGCTTCAGCTTCAGTCTCTGGCCTTCCAGGGAACAGTCAGGCTTGATTTCTTTTAGGGTTGACTGATTCGATCTCCTTGCAGTCCAAGGGAATCTCAAGAATCTTCTCCATCACCATAATTCGAAAGCATCAATTCTTCGGCGCTCGGCCTTCCTTACGGTCCAACACTTGCAGCCAGACATTACTACTGGGAATACCATTGCTTTGACCATACAGACTTTTGTTGGCAGGGTGATGTCTGTACTTTTTATTATGCTGTCTAGGTTTTCCATCGCTTTCCTCCCAAGGAGCAGGCATCTTTTAATTTCATGGCTGCAGTCACCTTCTACAGTGATCTTGGATCCCAGGAATGTGAAGTCTGTCACTGCTGCCATGACGTCCCTTCTATTTGTCAGGGAGTGATGGGGCCAGATGCCATGGTCTTGGTTTTTTTGATGTTGAGCTTCAAGCCAACTTTTGTGCTCTCCTCTTTCACTCTTAGCAAGAGGCTCTTTAAGTCCTCTTCACTCTCTATGTCCTCTGAAATGTCCTATAATTAACAGCCTTGCTCAGGCCTTGCAGATGGAGGCCCATGGCTTCCTTGATGGAGTCAATTCATCTCACGTTGGGTCTTCCCCTTTTCTTGTCGCGTTCACCTTTCCCTTAGCATTATTGCCTTTTCCAGTGACTCTTGTCTTCTCATAATGTGGCCAAACTATGAGAACCTTAGTTTAGTAATTTTAGCTTCTAGGGACACATTGGCAGCCATTAATGTTGCTAAGGACTACTTAGACAAGCACTGAAAGATGTGGTGGTGGTGGGGTTGGGCACCCCGCCCTTCACTACCTGAAGGAATCTCAGAGCGGCTTACAAACTCCTTTCCCTTTCCCCTCCCCACAACAGACACCCTGTGAGGTAGGTGAGGCTGAGAGAGCTCTTGACAGAAACTGCTCTTTTTCAAGGACAGGTGTGCCAGAGCTTGTGACTGACCCAAGGTCATCCAGCAGGTGCAAGTGGAGGAGTGGGGAATGAAACCCAGTTGTCCCAGATTAGAGTCTGCACATTTAACCACTACACCAAACTGGTGATGGTTAGACAGTGGTCGAATCTGCATTTGCATTTTTAAATTAGTTTCGTGCTTCTGTGACGCTGACTTTCTCTATGCTTGTTTGAATGTTGTTTGGAGAAGATTCTTTTCAAGCAGTGCAGAGGTGCAATGACAGTGGAGCCGCCCCTAAAGGACGATAAATATATGTGGACGTGCAAAAGTATGCTAGCACTCTTGAGGTGTGAAAACGACACCAAATGTAGGCAGCTTTTTTGAAGACGGAGTCAAAAGGCTGGGACATTGGTGGGAAAGACAAATGCAGATTCAGCCACTGTTACTGACGGTTAGACAGTGTTACCGATGCAACGAATATGAAATTGAGCAAACTCTGGAGGACGACAGAAGACAGGAGGGCCTGGTGTGATGTGGTCCACGGGGTCAGGAAGAGTCGGACTCAACTGTGCAACTCAACAACAAGTAAAACTGTCAGGAAAGATTTTTTTTTTAACTGCTGTTTCTTATCTTGTTTTTTTATAAGGGTGCACCATCCCCAGCTCTCTCCCCCCCCCAAACTTAATCCAGACAAAGCAAGATACTGCTCTGTTTTGCAAATCCTCTCAAAGAATGGAAAACAAAACATCAGTCGATTTAGTCAATTTAGGCTCAGGCACTGACAGTGCGCCGGTGCCTCCTGTGTACGAAGATGCCAGCTTTAGGAGCATGAAAGCATTTTTGCGCATCGTGTGTGTTTTGTTTCAGAAAAAATGGGAAATTAAAAGTTGGTATCAAAGTCGCATCTGACTTGAAATGGAAAGCGGTTGAATGCGAACAGGAGACTTGGCCTGCCCCCCCCTGTTTCGATTTGGAATTCTTCCACCAGGAGGATTTGTCCTGTGTGAAACGGCAGACGGAAGTCATTTGACATGAGAGGTAGATGAGCTTCTGGGGACCAGAAAGACATCAGAAGGGATCTATCCAGATTAAAGTATATACGGTGAGGAAGAGATTAAAAAGGAGTGAGGAACTTTCATGATTTTGAAAGAGTGCCAAACATGTCACAGGATTTTAAAGTTTTCTAACTGCAGAGAGATCATGCGGGATTCTTAAACTATCGACCAATTAAGGGACATTTCCCCCCCTGTCTTTTTCTTCAAGAATAATTCGGGACAGATGTGCCATGAAGCTGGATAAATGCTCAGTGGAAAAGTTAGGTTTAGATTCTGGACTTCATGTTCTTATGGAGATGATAATACACACTTCAGATCGTAAGGTACAGCTAGTTTTGGGGGTGGCTCGAGTGGTTAAGACGCTGAACTGCAGACTGGAAGGTCGGTAGCTCGGCAGTTCGAGACCCGAGTGCCGCATGATGGAGTGAGCTCCGATCTCTGGCTCCAGCTCCTGCCAGCCTAGCAGTTCGAAAGCAAGAAATTGCAAGTAGATAAATAGGTACCACTTCGGTGGGAAGGTAACAGCATTCCGTGCACCTCGGCGTCTAGTCATGTCGGCCACATGACCACAGAAACGTCTTGGGACAGCGCTGGCTCTTCGGCTTTGAAACGGAGATGAGCACCGCATCCCTAGAGTCAGGTTCAACTGGCTTTCGAGCAAGGGAAACCTTTACCTTTACCTAGTTTTGGGGTTCCCCGCTTCTAGCAGGCAAACACCCGCTAGCACTCTGCCATCCCCCACTGACACTCAGTGAAACAGCAGGGAAGAAATGGCAGATGGGAACTGGTATCGTGCCATGCCACGACATCACTTCCGGCTAGGAAACTGGAAGTGACGTCGCCGAGTCGTGTGATTCTCTAGGAATGTTACTGGTCACTACAGGTTGATGCCATTTTGCCAGTCTTCATCCCCCCCCCCCCAAATGCTCCCATCACTGTTGGGCCCAGGACTGGTGACCCTGGCTGAACCCGTGAGCCTGAGAATCGGATTTCGGCCTCAGAATCTGACCCTGGTGGCCCTGGTGGAGGTCTTATAAGAAGGCTGTGATCAGGGCTTTTTTTGTAGAAAAAGCCCAGCAGGAACTCATTAGCATAATAGGCCACACCCAACAGCAGAAACTCATTAGCATATTAGACCACACCCCTGACAGCACAGCTCATTGGCACATTAGGCCACACCCCCATGTTACCAGAAGTGTGCTCATCCAGCCACACCCACCTTTTGTTTCTTATTCTGTTTACCTTGTTTGTTGTCAAAACCCAGGGCCTTTTTGTGTAGCAGGGACTCCTTTGCATGTTAGGCCACACACCCCTAATGTAGCCAATCCTAATGAGTTTCTGCTGTTGGGTGTGGCCTATTATGCTAATGCGTTCCTGCTGGGTGTGCCCAACTCAGGAGCCAGCCGGAACTCCGTTCCTGTGCGTTCCTGCCCAAAAATAGCCCTGGCTGAGATGATGATTAGCTTACTTCCCATGAGCAGGACTGCTAAGAACTACCACAGGCTTCCCCCACAGGTAGGGTTGGCAGCTCTAGGATGGGGAAATCCTGGAGATTTAGTGGTGGAGCCTGGGGAGGGCGGGGTTTGGGGAGCAAAGGGAGTTCAGAGGCGCATTCGTATGTGCTCCTCTAGGGTTCCTAGCTCTGGGTTGGGAAATACCTGGAGATTTGGGGGGGGGGTGGAACCTGAGAAGGAGGGGGTTTGGCCTGCAAAGACAGGCGCTCCCCCCCCCCCAGGAACTGATCTCTGTGTCTAGAGATCATTTGTTATCCCAGGAAATCTCCAGGGTCCAACCGGAAGTTGGCAACCCTATCCACAAGCCTCTGGCCAACTATTCCCGCTGGGTGTGTCATCCCCACCCACAACTCCTAGACCCAACTCAAACTTGATATAAAAGCAAATCATACGACTTCCCAGGGTGTAGAGTTGCAAGGAGGAGGAGGAGGAGGAGATTGGATTTATACCCCGCCCTTCACAAAGGAGTCTCAGAGCGGCTGACAAACTCCTTTCCCTTCCCCTCCCCACAACAGACACCCTGTGAGGTAAAAGAAGAAGAAGAGATTGGATTTATACCCTGCCCTTCACTACCCAAAGGAGTCTCCGAGCTGCTTACAAACTCCTTTCCCTTCCCCTCCCCACAACAGACACCCTGTGAGGTAAAAGAAGAAGAAGAAATTGGATTTATACCCTGCCCTTCACTACCCAAAGGAGTCTCCGAGCTGCTTACAAACTCCTTTCCCTTCCCCTCCCCACAACAGACACCCTGTGAGGTGGGTGGGGCTGAGAGAGCTCTGAGAGAAACTGCTCTTTTTCAAGAACACCTCTGGCAGAACTACGACTTGCCCAAGGTCATCCAGCAGCTGCAAGTGGAGGAGTGGGGAATCAAATCTGGTTCTCCCAGATTAGAGTCCGCGCACTTAACCACTACACCAAACTGGCCCTCCCTAGAATTTTGTCACCCTGGGAACCTAACCGATGGGAATGGGCCTGCTGGGGTTAACAAGGCTTAAATCCTCTCGCTTTTAGCAAGATAACGGGGGCATGTTTTGAACTGTCACGTTAATCAGTGGGCCTGAAATGTGCTTTAGTCTGATGGCTAGCTAGAACAAATGGGTAGTAAAAAGAGTGTACCCACGGAGGGACATTTTAGACACAATGTACTCCGCTGAGATCTATTGGCACAAATATTAACTGAACTGAAAGTCAGAACAGGTGTTCCCTGAAGGAGAATAACTTATGCACACGAACACAGAGCACCCTGAGGGAAATAGGCAAGAGCCCGAGGCATTAATTCACTTACCTTGGAAATGAAACACCATAAAGCAACCATTGGAAGTGATAGACAGTTTTGATGGTACCATGTCATGCCTGGAAGCCAGGCCTTTCAGCATCACCAAACAGTAGGGTTGCCACTCTGGGTTGGGAAATTCCTGTTAATTTGGGGAGTGGAGCTGGTTGCCGTCCTGGCTGCTGTCTGGGACTTTTTTGTGTGCGTGCCTTGCACATGCCCTCCGCAATGACATCACCCAGAAATTACATCATCAAGTCGCCAGTGTTAGGGGGGTTCTGCTCTAATTTTGGGGCAAAACTCTATGGGTTTTTTGCCCTCATAACCATAGAGTTTGCCTAAAAACTAAGCAGGAATCCCCGACATTGGCAACGTGATGACATCGCTTCCGGGTGACATCATCATGACAGGGTCTGATCCAGCATAATATTTCTTGTTCTTAGAAGACACACAGTAATAATTTTCAAAGTGTATGATTGTTTATTTAGGATGTGTGGTGGAACAGCCCCGCTGACTTGCAGGCCCTGACTGCTGCTCATTTTCTAAGAGCATGTCCAAAGTGGTGGAGGTTTATGTGGTACAGAAAAGAGCTACCATCATTCAAAGTGATCAAACATTTATTAAAAAGAAAATATCCATATGCATACTCTCAGTACAGTAAAACATTGAGCAAGGGATCTAAAAGAAAACTGTACCACACAAGTCCTCTGTCCCTCCCTCTGTACATGCCCTAGCTGATGTTAATCTAAGGCAGGCTCTTTAAACTTGAAATTTACAGTGATTCTAAAGGGTTCCTATTACCTTGGAGCCTCTGCTCGGGTCTGCAGTTCTCCACATAAGAATGGCCGCTTCAGCAGGAGCCCAGGTGTAAGAGCTCCATCTGCCTGGATGGAATCAACACCAAAGAGACCCTCCTCCTTGTGCCATCTTTGTTCACCCACCCCCTGGCAGGGCAGGTTAGATCAAATAAACTTTTCCTAAAGTCTCCAGAACAACTCTAGGGCTTTCAAATGTTCAAAAAATGCATTTCTCCATGGGATGCTATCCAATTACTATTTTACAATGCAATTTGCTATTTTACAATGCAAATATCCTGAAGGAGAGCTAAGGTGCATTTTTCACAAAATCTCATGGTAGGTAGGCACCTCCTTAGGTATGCCTAATGCACTTCAGAGACTTGGGCTCGTTCATACGACTAGTTTTCTAGTGTTCCACTTTTTCAGGTCATGGAGTTTAAATGCACATGTGTTCATCTGGTCTTCTCCACGGTTTGTCTTGTGTCCCAAAAGGTTGATCAATAGACTTCTGGAAGACAAGTCTATTGAGAAGAAGAAGAGATTGAATTTATACCCCGCCCTTCACTACCCATAGGTGTCTCAGAGCGGCTTACAAACTCCTTCCCCTCCCCCTCCCCACAACAGACACCCTGTGAGGTAGGTGGGGCTAAGAGAGCTCTTTCCAGAACTTCCCTTTCAAGGACAGCTCTTGTCAGAACTACGACTTGCCCAAGGTCATCCAGCCAGGTGCAAGTGGAGGAGGGGGGAATCAAACCTGGTTCTCACATATTAGAGTCCGGCAACTTAACCACTACACCAAACATGAACTAAAGCACTTTCAGAACCCAGATCACTTCAGCAATGAAGTCTGCTCACTGCCATCTCTAACTGCCACTTCCATTTTCCCCAGAATGCCACATGGTTTAGCCATAATGGGGCAGTACCATATGAAGAGGAGGAAGAGGAGATTGGATTTATACCCCACCCTTCACTCAGCATCTTAGAGCAGCTTACAAACTCCTTTCTCCTCCCCACAACAGACACCCTGTGAGGTAGGTGGGGCTGAGACAGCCTTTTCAGGAACTGGCCTTTCAAGGACAGCTCTTGTCAGATCTATGGCTTGCCCAAGGTCATCAAGCAGCTGCAAGTGGAGGGGGGAGGAGATTGGATTTAGGTAGGTGTGGTAGGAGTGGGGAATCAAACCCGGTTCTCCCAGATTAGAGTCCACACAACTTAACCACTACACCAAACTGGCGCTCCAATCCAGTATAAAACTGGCATCAACTATTGCTCCCCGGCCCATTAACACTAGGGTTGGCAACCTCCAAGTGGTGCTTGGGGGTGGTCCAGGAATACAGAGATCAGTTTCCCTGGAGAAAGGGACTGCTTTAGAGGCTGGGCTGTATGGCCATGATACCTCACTGAGGTCTAGAGTTGCCAGCTCCAGGTTGGGAAATACTGAGAGATTTTGGGGGCGGGGCCTGAGGAGGGCGGGGTTTGGGGAGGGGAGGGGCTTCATTGGGATAGAATGCTGTAGAGTCCACTTTTCAATGTGGCCATTTCTTCTGGAGGAGCTGATCTCCATCGCTGGGAGGTCAGTTGTAATCCCAGGAGATCTTCAGCCACCCCCTGGAGGCACGGATAAGAAACGATTTGGCAACGATTGCTGTGTTGGAAACCTATGACTGACTGCCCAGTCCAGTGTTCCCTCTAAGCTGTGGAGTCTTGTGAGCAAAAAGTACTTTGTGAGCTACTGGAGTTAAAGTTGTGAGCGAGCGATTTGGCTGCTGCATCCTTCCCAACACCTGTTTCCTTAGACCTTCTCGGTTTAAACCTTTATCCTTTGGCACACGAAGCATGATTTCTCTACCACCAGTCCATCAGTGTCATCATTGTCTAATCAGACTGGCAGTGGTTCTCCAGGGTTTTATGTAGAGGATTTTGCCCATGCCATGCTTTGTTTCTGAGCTGTTGGGCCTGGCTAGGGGGGTTCTCAAGGGTTTCCAGGTCCCACTAAATTTCTGGAGAACCCCTTCCTAAATCCCACATGGCTCCGCCTCCATAAATAGTGACAATGGCCTGTGACGTCACTGGCTCCTCCCTATGATGTCACTGGGCCGCCGTTCTTTTAAGGACCTGGCACAGCAATGCCTCTCGCCCAGCCACCCCCCCCCCCAGGGAAATTGGAAAGTCTACGCCCTTGAATGAGACTGCTCTGGGGACATCCTTCTTGCGCGAAGACAAAAATGTGTGAGCCGGAGGCTAAAAAACGGTGAGCTGGCTCACACTAACTCAGCTTAGAGGGAACACTGCCGCCCACCCTTAACTGGATGACTCTTTGAAGTTTGTATCTCACAATTTCCCACGAAGAAGCTGGTAAGGTGAAACAGGCATTATGGCTGGCCTGTTAAAGAAGGCCATGGTCCCACGGTCATTTTGATCGGGTTTCACCGCTGCTCCCTCTCACATTTGAAATTACTGATCAGATGCCTGCGTCCGTCTCCCACACCAAAGTGGGCTCACTTGTGCATTCCTCCCAGTTCCCTAGCAAGTTCTCCTATACCTTGAAAATCAAGTACTTTCCAGATATTTGTGCTTTGAATCCACGATTTCACCGATCTGGACAGTCATTTCTCGCAATGATCGCGATTAAGTCA
Source organism: Gekko japonicus (assembly GCF_001447785.1). Lineage (NCBI taxonomy): Eukaryota > Metazoa > Chordata > Lepidosauria > Squamata > Gekkonidae > Gekko > Gekko japonicus. The sequence goes on along the minus strand of NW_015162532.1, from coordinate 136,703 downwards.
TCTGAACGTCCTTCTTGCGATTTTTTTTTCCTAACAAGCTTCCATCTGTGAGGACCCACAGCAAAACAATGAAGTACACGCTTCCAAGAAGGTTTTACTTTTACTGAAAAGCCATAGATGCAGTAACAGGAACACTGTTAGGAATGGCGGGTTACCTATGCGCATAATAGGATATAGGGCATTCATATGCGCGCCCCCTCTAGCAATACCCAATTAGACGGGCTCCCGCGTGCGGGAATCAGGACAGTTTCTAATGGTAGCAAAAGCTGGGGACCAGAACGATCCCACGGAAGGTAGACACCACACTCCTTCAGTACCTCTTTACAGATAAGCATTGCAGCTGGCAAGCAATTAAGCGCATGGAAAGGAATGCACAACAATTAGAACGGCTCTCCCTACTCATGGCAGCTTAGCTGACACCATCATGTGCTTGAGCAATCCTGCGCTGAATACATTCAATGCATAAACATTCAAGCGCACATATAGACTCCAGCGCTCAGTTGTACATCGCCAGTTAATTTTGTTTGGTGTTCGGGGGGCTGCAAGAACAAGGGAGTACGACAAGTCCCAGTGGGAGCGGTGATTTGGCCATGTGTATATGCGCAAAGCTAGGGTTTTTTTGTTTTGTTTTTTTTAAACAAGCCGTGCTGCCCAAGCGGTGGCGTGGCTCTCTGAACGGTGCCCGGAGCCTCGTTGCATGATGCAAGCAGTTCAGGGAGGGGTGCGTGGCTATCCCAACCTGGGGAAAAAAATCCCGCTCAAATCTATACTGGGAACAAATTGGGATCAGCTTGCTGTGTGACAACAGCCAAAGTCACATTTGTAAGCTTTGTGGAAGCACAGGATGGAAGATGAGTCGGCCGACAACCTCCATTGCTTCCAGTTTTCGACAAGGTCAAATCACAGGAAAGATACTTGATGGCTGGAATATATGGAGTTCACCTGCGGAATGAATGGCTGTGACTGTGTCAGTAGTTTATAAGGGACACTGAGAGACTGTTGAATTCTTGGTACATAGATATCGAGATATTAATTGCATTACATAAATTTAACTCTACATAGATTGCAGTTTTCGTCATTCTTCACGGTGTGTATACTTCGTGTGACCCCCTGGAGGGTGGCAACCCAGCTGAGGTCCCTCTTCTTCTCCCCCCCAACCCCTCCTTCCGCAGGCTCCACCCCCATCTCCAAGAATTTCCCAACCTGGAGCTGACATCTCTGGCACGTTCCAGCCCAACTTTAATTGACAGCGAAGTCAACATGGAGTTTTGCCTATTTGCTTTCAAAAGTGGATGAACCGCTGGGCCATTCAGCTTCCATCTGCTGTCAAGAGCCCCGCTGCTGTCAGCGCGATGGAACCGACCAGGCGGCTTCTTCCCGAACGAGTGTGAACATATGTAAGCCCTTTCCCCCAGGGAGACAAGAATCTTCTTCAGATTTACACCGGGAATTATGCATTGAATTTGCCTTAAATGGTGCGGTTGTGAACAGCCATATAAACCCTGGGTAAGCCACAAAAACCCAGCGACAGGAGCGGCTGCTACGCTTTCAAAATTCCCAATTACTCCCTTTTTCCTCCGTTTTCGTGATTTGTGCTACTTCAGGGACAACACAAAATGATTCTGGGCACCAAATCCGCTCAGCACAGCTCCGAGCTCATCTTGAATATGCCCCCATTGAAATGCATGAAGGTCTATGGCGGGTACCACAGACGCTCAGTGCTAAATGCACTTTTGGTTACAGTCCTCACTCCTTTAAATGAGAGTGTTATACATTCTTTTTTAAAATGCCACTTCTGCACGATTTAAAACGGAACGGCGAGAATGAGTAGGGATTTAGTTCAACCTTTCTTCTTCTTCACAGAACGGCGTGGAGGGAGCGGCTTCATCAGATGCTACAGAGAGATTTTCTGTTTATTGAAGTATCCCATCAAGATTGCTCAGAGTCCAGTTCGTTTGGCTGAAAAGTAAGTCTGCAGTAAGCGGAAAAGTGCATGACAAAAGCACAACCAGTCTTCCCCTTCAGATCTTTGTTTCTTTCATGCAGCCAACGCATCTGCATTTTACTGACTTAATCAAATGTAAGAATAAGATGTCCATGCCTGCAAATGGAATAAAAACTTACTGCCCTGCCATTCTCGCGAAAGGAACTTGTTCTTCCAACTATATTGTATCCAAATCAGCACTGCAGTTGTATTTGCAAAGTTGCTGCCTTCTCTGCGTTCACACGACGGCCATGACTGGTCAAATGATTCATCTTAATGGTCCTCTGCAATGCTCCCTCTAAGCTGTCGAGTCTTGTGAGCAAAAATTCTACTTTGTGAGCTACTGGCATTCAGGTTGTGAGCGAGCGATTTGGCTCCTGCATAAATGAGTTTGCTCTGGAGCCCTCCTTCCTGAGCTAAGTCAAAAACGTGTGAGCCGGAGGTTAAAAAACTGTGAGCTAGCTCATACTAACTCAGCTTAGAGGGAACACTGGTCCTCTGATCAGTTTCAAAGATTTGCAAATCAGTTCTGCCATATTAGAAAATGAGAGGTAATAAGAACATAAGAAGATCCCTGCTGGACCAGATCTAGTCCAGCATCCTGTCCATCTAGTCCAGCATCCTGTCTCACACAATGGTCAACCAATACCTCTGGAGAGCTAAGAACAGGACGTAGAGGCCGAGGCCTTCCCCTGATGTTGCCTCCTGGCTCTGGGATTCAGAGGCTAAATGCCTCTGAATGTGGAAGTTCCCTTCAGTCACCATAGATAGTAGCCATTGATAGACTTATCTTCCATAAATCTATCTAATCCCCCTTTACAGCTGTTTATTCCTGTGGCCATCACGGCATCCTCTGGCAGCGAATTCCGCATTTTAGTCACTCTCTGTGTAAAGTGGTATTTCCTTTTGTCCCTCCTGAACCTACTGCCCATCATTTTAATTGGATGCCCTCAAGTTCTAGCATTTTGGGAGAGGAAGAATTATGTCTCTTTGGCAACTCCTGCCACCCTGTGCATAATTATCCTTGGCAAAACGCAAAGGTTCCCTATTAGATATACTAGAAAGTATCCCATGGGTCAATTCCATTAACAGTGGGTTGGATCCACCGATCAGTCAGCAGAAGGTACTCACAGGTACTCTTTCTCATGTTCCTCTCACCACAGCAGTGGTGTAGTGGTTAGGAGCGCAGACTCTAATCTGGGAGAACTGGGTTTGATTCCACATTTCTCCACATTTCTCCACATTTCTCCACATTTCTCCACATTTCTCCACATTTCTCCACATTTCTCCACATTTCTCCACATTTCTCCACATTTCTCCACTGGTGTGACCATGGGTCAGTCACAAGTTCCCTCAGAGCTGTTCTTTCAAGGGCAGTTCTCGTAAGAGCTCTCTCACCTACCTCACAGGGCGTCTGATGTGGGATGGGGAAGGGAATGGAGATTGTAAGCCTGTTGTGTCCTGACCTAGCCATGTGCTCTATCCGGTTTCGGCCGGTTCCACATGTGGTCAGGTGAGGTACGTGAGCTTCGCTCCCAAACACAATAGACGTTCAGATCCTAGTTCCCAGCCAATCGGGAACCTAGGCTCCCCAGGAATGATCTAATCAGTGTAAATAGACCATTCACGGGTGTGTGTGTGTGTGTGTGTGTTTTCCTTGGGGCATATAAGCCGGCCTGCGTGCCGGCTACTTTGTCTTGTTCTTCTCCGAATAAAGTATGAGAGCTGAATTCACTAAGTAAGTCTCAGTACTTTTCAAAGCTGCTCCGAGACTCCTTCGGGTAGTCTTCTTCTTCAGATGTTCCTGGTGCCTGGAAAGGAGGTCAGAAGGCCATAGTGGACAGGATGGGGGAGATGAAAACGCCATTTCAGCCTCTTCTGAGATGAAACAAGGAGAGGGGAGCAATTTCGCCTGATTCCTCATCTCCACTGCTACCTGTCAACCCGCACAGTTGTTAGTCCACAGGGTTCCTATGACACAAAGAATAACCTTTCTCGGGAGCAGAAAGAACTGCTGCAGGGTAGAAGAACATGGGAAAGACTGATTGTCCTTGTGTCTGTGGATTGCTGGATCCAAACCAGGGGTGCTTTCTCGCACCCTTGCTCCAGAGGGAAGTACCACCGTTTGCAGCACAATTGTGTTGAAATATCGGGCAGATCCTCTGACATCCTTCTGTCAAGTATTCCTCCAATGCAGAAGGAGTCCCTACCAGTGTTCCCTCTCAGCTGAGTTAGTGTGAGCTAGCTCACAGTTTTTTAGGCTCCGGCTCACGTATTTTTGTGTTCGCTCAGGGAAGGATGGCTCCAAAGCAGACTAATTGACACAGTAGCCAAATGGCTGGCTCACAGCTTTAATGTCAGTAGCTCACAAAGTAAAATTTTTGCTCACAAGACTCCACAGCTTCGTACATCAGAGAAAGTCTTTCTCCACAGGAGGAAGTCTTGGTGGAAGGGAGTTCTAGTTTACAACTTAATGGAAAACAGCTGTAGGATCCAATCTTTTACTGTCTTTTCAACCCAAGGTCTTTTTTAACATCCTATAACAATACATGCGAAATGCTGGCCTGGATGAATCACAAGCGGGAATTAAGATTGCTGGGGAAAAGATCAACAACCTCAGATATGCAGATGACACCACTCTAATGGCAGAAAGTGAAGAGGACCTAAAGAGCCTCTTGCTCAGAGTAAAAGAGGAGAGCGCTGCGAAATGCTGGCCTGGATGAATCACAAGCGGGAATTAAGATTGCTGGGGAAAAGATCAACAACCTCAGATATGCAGATGACACCACTCTAATGGCAGAAAGTGAAGAGGACCTAAAGAGCCTCTTGCTCAGAGTAAAAGAGGAAAGCGCAAAAGTGGGCTTGAAGCTCAACAAAAAAAAAACCTAAGATCATGGCATCCGGCCCCATCACTCCTTGGGGAAGGGGAAGTTGTGGAAGTAGTGACAGACTTCACGTTCCTGGGATCCCAGATCACCGCAGACTGTGACAGCAGCCATGAAATTAAAAGACGCCTGCTCCTTGGGAGGAAAGCGATGGCGAACCCAAACAGCATGATAAAAAGTAGAGACATCACCCTGCCAACAAAAGTCCACATGGTCAAAGTAATGGTATTACCAGTAGTCATGTATGGCTGCGAGAGTTGGACTATAAGGAAGGCCGAGCGCCGAATAATAGATTCTTTTGAACTATGGTGCTGGAGAAGACTCTTGAGAGTCCCTTGGACTGCAAGGAGATCAAATCAGTCAATCCTAAAAGAAATCAACCCTGACTGTTCCCTGGAAGGCCAGATAATGAAGCTGAAGCTCAAATACTTTGGCCACCAAATGAGAAGGGAGCACTCTCTGGAGAAGACCCTGATGCTGGGAAAGATTGAAGGTCAAAGAAGACGGGGACGGCAAAGGATGAGATGGTTGGACAGATGCAATGAACATGAAATTGAGCCAACTTCAGAGGACGGCGGAAGACAGGTGTAATGTATTGAAACGATTACATGAATCACCTCATAG